>NC_057801.1:747908844-747920851 GCF_018294505.1 Triticum aestivum
ATCGGTAGGTTTTCACGAACTTTTACTCGATCGGTAGGTTTTCACTCGACCTTTTACTCGATCGGTAGGTTTTCACTCGACCTTTTACTCGATCGGTAAATTTTCACTTGACCTTTTACTCGATCGGTAAGTTTTCACTTGACCTTTTACTCGATCGGTAGGTTTTCACTCGACCTTTTACCCGATCGGTAGGTTTTCACTCAAAAAGTAAGTTTTCACTCGATCGGTAAGTTTTTACCCGAAAGGTAAGCTTTCACTCGACCGGTGAGTTTTCACTCGGATGGTAAGCCTTTCACTCGACCAAAAACATAGCCTGATCTTGATTTGTCTCCCCATGTCTCATACGACTTCGGATTGAGACGAATTATATATGAAAATCAATCGGCTCGACGAGACGAAACTTTCTCGTGTTGAAGTTTTTCCGATTCAAGGATTTCTTAAGGACCGAATTGCTCGCGCAACCCATCAGACAGGGTGTCTGGTACTTCGCGCCATATTTCCATTCTGCTTCGGTTTGCAATGTATTGCCTCTAACTTTTGCATATGAACTCGGATTGAGATGATTTATATATCAAAATCGATCGCCTCGACGAGACGAAGACAATTCCTTTAGAATACTCCTTCATCCGAGGTCGTCTTGAAGGCACGATCGGCCAAAAACCACTCGGAATATTGAATTCTGTCACTCGGAATACAATTTCGGCCTCTAAGATGGAGTCGGACGATGATAACCTAAACATCAAAGTTGTTCCACTCGGTGATGTGAAACTTTTCTTGCTGAAAACCCTTTCACTGGAAACCATCTCATCTTCTTTTACACTGTGCCAAAATCTGATGTCAACACATCGGCAAGATACACGTGTACAGAGTGTACAATCTACTCCTACTTGTGTAGCCTCATCACTTTATAAAAGACAAGCAAATTAAGGAAGGGACGGTGCTAGTAGAGTATCTGATTCTGATCGATGCAGGTTAGCCATGTACTTAAACATAGTTTAGTTCGAATCAACAGTTCAACACTTGTCAAAAATGTATCCCTAAAGAACTCATCCTTGACACACATATCTAACACGTATTATAGTTCACAAGCACGTTGCTATCAGCTGGCTAGACGTGTTTCCATAATTCTCCATGCATGTATCTTTACCTAATAATAAAGAGAATTGGGTTTCTGCCGTACGTCATTGCGACAGTATTGCAAAAAAGTCCCTATGGTTTTATATAATAGAAACAGTCCCTATGTAAGTGGATCTAGCAAAACGATTCAATTTTGCAAAACAAACATCGTACTCATTTGAATTCCACCCGCAGTGCAGACCCCTTGCGTCTTATCCAGACGCTCCGCTTCCTTTCTTGCCGCGGCGGAGCAGGAGAAGGTGAGGTGCCGGCGGAGCAGGAGAAGGTCAGGGGCGGCTTCGCGGAGCAGGAGATATCGAGGGGCGGCTCCGCGGAGCAGGAGATATCGAGGGGCGGCGCGGCGGGGCAGGAGAGATTGAGGGGCGGCATAGCGGAGCAGGTGAAATAGAGGGGCGGGTGTCGTGGTTCTAAGCCTGACAGTAGAGTGGGGGTAGGTATGGAGAGGCAAGGTCCTAGCTATGGAGAAGTTGTAAGCACAAAGGATGTACGAGTTCAGGCCCTTCTCGGAGGAAGTAACAGCCCTACGTCTCGGAGCACGGAGGCGGTCGAGTGGATTATGAGTATATGAGTTACAAGGTGCCGAACCCTTCTGCCTGTGGAGGGGGGTGGCTTATATAGAGTGCGCCAGGACCCCAGCCAGCCCACGTAGGAGAGGGTTTAAGGTGAGTTAAGTCTGGGGCGTTACTGGTAACGCCCCACATAAAATGCCTTTACTATCATAAAGTCTACTTGATTACAGGACGTTGCAGTGCAGAGTGCCTCTTGACCTTCTGGTGGTCGAGTGAGTCTTCGTGGTCGAGTCCTTCAAGTCAGTCGAGTGTGTCCCTCGTTGGTCGACTGGAAGGCGACCTCTTCTAAGGGTGTCCTTGGGTAAGGCACTTAGATCAGGTGCATGACCCTACCCTAGGTACATAACCCCATCATTAGCCCCCGAATGGATTGAGGCTTCGAGTGAGGAAGGAGTTGATGTTGTTTCCGATTAACCTTTGCGCTCTGGTCGTGCGTTGTCCTGGACAAAAGAATCTCTTCGTCGACAGGGAGCAACTTGTCTTCAGTCGACTCGATCCATTCTATTTTTGTGTCGAGTGACCTTTCGGGTTTCGACGATCTCCGAGTGACGGATCGCCGGAAACACCGCGTCTGACAGACTGATTTGCTGTTCGCGGATTCCGCGGGATGCGAAATTTGGGGACGCGCGCGAAGCGGGGCGGACCGCGGCATTCGGATGGGACGGGGCATAGACGCCTCGATCTCCGCGCCACTTTTTTCGCCACGTATCCCGTCTGCATAACTGCTCCCAGATATGATTAGATCGACGGGCCCACCTGTCATCCACTCGGAAGGGACCTTATAAATGTGCCCGGCGAGGATTTCTGTGCTGCGCCTCAGCATTCTCTCCTTCTCTCTGCTTCCTTCTTCCCCGCCCAGCGTGCTCGCTCTCGCCCCCGCACCACTTCCCTTCGCGCATCACGCCGGCGACCATGGCCAAGGAGAAGACGGCGGTGCTGGAGCGTGCAAAGAAGGCGTCGGCATCGGAGAAGGCGAAGGGGAGATCCACCAGCCGCGGAGGGTCCTCGTCCAGATCCCGCCTGCCGAAAGGCTGGGTCCAAGGAGACTGGATCCAGTCGACCATCACAGAGAATGACCTCCTCGACATGGCCAACGAGGGATTGATCCCTCACGGAGCTGCGAGGCTTCCGGGGAAGGAGTGGCAGCCTCAGCCAGAAGAGGGTGAGTGTGTGCTTTTGGCCACCCATGTTGATCGTGGGTTTTCCTAGCCGCCGAGTGTTTTCTTTCGTGGCTTCTTGAATTTCTTCGGAGCGCAGCTCCACCACTTTACCCCAAACTCCATTGCCTATCTTGCTGCGTTCGTGTCCATGTGTGAGGGTTTCTTGGGCTGTCGACCGCACTGGGGTTTGTTCAAACATATATTCACGTGTCGCTCTCAGACCGTGAAGAAGGCGAGCCCAGGTGATGAGAGAACCCGAGTCGTCCAAATGTGTGGGGGTCTGGGGATCCAGGTGAGGAATAAGAGCACCTTCCCGCCCATGACCTTTCCCGAGTCGGTCAGAGGCTGGCAGTCGACCTGGTTCTACTGCCGGGACCAGTCGACGCCGGGGCAGTCGAGTGGACTCCCACAGTTTACCATGGACCGAGTGAACAAGCCCTCCTCTCTGAAGTTGATTCCGGAGGAGAAAGCTGATGTGAAGATGTTGATGGAGCGCGTGGTGCAGTTGTTTCGGGAGGGAGTGACGGGCATGGACCTCTTGGAGGTCTTCCTCAGGCGTCGCATCCAGCCTCTTCAGTTCCGGAGCCACTGCATGTGGTTGTACTGTGGGACCGAAGACGAGACTCGAGTCCATCCAGAAGCAGTCGACGATGTCACTCTGGAAAGATGGATGGTAGCCGTTACCGGAAACAAAGACAACCCACGCGGAGCCAGAAGGATTCCTCCACTCGACCACAACAGCGATCCAAACAAGGTACATTTGCTCTGCCCTCCACTGCGTTCTTGTCGCATTCATTTCTGTTTATCCTGCCGACTGGTCGACTGATCCTTGTCTTGATATCTGCTAGGCTCTCACCGAGCTGTACTCGATGCCCAATTGGGCACAAACTCCGACTGAGGAGGGTAAGGCGAGCGGGGGTGAGAGCCAGGAAGAGGAGGAGTGGGACTCGGACATTGCAGGGGATGACGACGACGATGATGATGACGACGGCGATGACGATGACGTTGAAGACGAGGAGGAAGAGGAGGAGGAGGTCGTACCACCGCGCTCGGAAAGGCGGTCGAAGCTTGTCCACTACTTAGTCGACCAAGCGCCCCCGGACCATCTCTCCGGTGCCGACTGAAAAGGCGCCGAAGCAGCCCAGGGCGGCCTCGTCGAAGCCGATCAAGCTCCTGCCGAAGATGAAGGTGTCCATCCCTACCATATCAGGGTAATCGTGTTGTTTGAATCTTCTTGTTTTGTGTGAACTTTGTCTCTGGCCGACGCTGAAGTTAGTCGACTGATCCTTTGGAGTTGCAGTGCTGCTACTTCTGAAACCTCGGCCCGGGCTGATGACCACGAGATGGAGGACGCAGCAACTTCGAACCCAGGTACTGTATTCTTAACGTCGTTCTTAGTCGACTGATACGCGATCTCTGACCCTGATTCTTCTCCGCAGCTCCACCCAATACCGTTATCAATCTTCCTGATGATGATGAGGACGAAGAGCCGCTGAAGCGCAGGAGGAGTCGGAAAGCGTCCGCCAGTAAGGTGCCTCGGGATGTGACGGCGCCTGAGATTCTGACTGTGGAGGAAGAGAACACCACTCGACACACGGTGTCCTTCGCAAATCCACTGACGAGCGCTCAGCAGCCCTCCCTCTTCACGACGCACCACGTCCCAGAGGACCAAGCTGGCGCAGCGAAGGAGGCGATACGCCAGGCGGGAATCATGATGGAGCAGCTGAAGACCATCCGGGACGCGAGCCAGGCAGCTTATGACGCCAGTTCTGCCCTCCAAAGCAATGTTCAGGTCAGTCGACTACCGCTTGTTCTGTTGGATATGCTGCCAAAAACTTTTCCTTTCCGGAATTTATAGTAGTCACCCACTGGGTGTTATCGATTGAGCTCCGTATTAGCGGGGGCACGCTGAGTGCACCCGCTGGGTGTAGTCCCCAAGGCTAAGGTCGACTGCTGGCAGTCGGCCTTAGGCTTTATAATTTCAGTCTTTCTGTCATTGGACCGGTCGACTGGTCGACTCTGTCTTTAATAGGATTAGTGGGGACACGCTGAGTGCACCCACTGGGTGTAGTCTCCAAGGCTAGGGTCGACTGCTGGCAGTCGGCCTTAGGCTTTATGATGTCAATCTTTCTGTCAGTCGACTATGTCGACTGGATTTCACAAACCGGTGGGGGCACGCTGAGTGCACCCACTGGGTGTAGTCCCCGAGACTGTGGTCGACTGCTTGCAGTTGATCACAGTCTTAGAGAATGCATCTCGCACTTTTTTTTTTGAGGTCGACTGGTCGACTTTGTCTTCAACAGGATTAGTGGGGGCACGCTGAGTGCACCCACTGGGTGTAGTCCCCGAGACTACGGTCGAATGCTTGTATTCGGCTGTAGTCTTAGAAACGTGAGTTTTTCCCTTTTTCACTCGGAAGTGAATTATATT
The DNA here is from genome assembly GCF_018294505.1 of Triticum aestivum. Taxonomy (NCBI): domain Eukaryota; kingdom Viridiplantae; phylum Streptophyta; class Magnoliopsida; order Poales; family Poaceae; genus Triticum; species Triticum aestivum. The sequence continues at coordinate 747,914,141 of NC_057801.1, forward strand.
TGACATTTAGTCGATTGGTTCTTTGCAGAACTCTTGTGATCTTGTGGCTCGCTACTCAGAGCTGGAACACAAGCATACTCAAGTCGAGCTGAGCTTGAAGCTGGTTCAGGAGAAGCTGACAAAGGCAAAGGAGGAGACCGAAGGTATGTTTGGTGAGACCCTGACGACTGCTTTTCCCCTTGCTTGTTTCAAAATCTGATCTTGCTGTAACTTGCAGGTAAGGTAAGGGAGGCCCAACAGAAGAAAGACCTTGAGCTAGCTGAGAAGATCAAGTTTGCTGACGAGAAGTTAGCTTCAGTCACCAAGCTCGAACAAGACAATACCAATCTGAAAGCTGCTCTTGGGATTGCCAACAAAGAGGTCAGTCGACTGAAAACTGATAAAGCTGCCCTGACCGACCAAGTCACCAAATTGACTGGGAAGAAAACTGATCTGGAGGCCTTCCTGAGTGGACTTGCCAAGAAGCTGTTTCTTATGCTTGAAGGTAAACCTCTATGCTTGGCAGACGTTTCCAATTGTGATTTTTCCATTCGACCATCCCCTTGACTTAGTGATCACCCTTGCAGAATTTTGTCAAAACTTTGAAGAAGAAACTTGCCGGCTGGAGCCAAACCTCGACCCCGTCAATTCTCCGGTGAACGATGAAGTTGCTATGGATGTTCTCCGACTGGAGTCCCGTGTTGCAGCTGTCGTGGACTATCTCGCAAGGCTGAAGGCCGCCACATCTCGCATCGACTCGACGCTCTGGCCTAAGGAGACACTTCAGAATGATCTTGAGTCGCTGATGGCGTGGTTGAACACGATCCCTGGTCGAGTGCAGGAATGGAAGAAGTCCTCAGCTCGGTGTGGTGCAGATGTTACTCTGTGTCTTGCCTGAGTCCACTGTAAGGATGCGTGAGAAGAGAAGCTGGCGGCTCTTCGGGTGGCCAACACCAAGAAACACGACTTCAGGTCCTTTATGGAAACTTTCCTCGCAGCTGCCACTCGGATCGCCGACGGGATCGACCTTGATGAATTCGTTGCGCCTTCCAGCCCTCCACAGGAGGGGTAAAAAGCTTCTTCTGGTTCGACGCTTTAAATTTGCCTCGGTATGCCGAGTGGAATTGTAACCGACAAACCTTAACAGGCTTAACGCCTGAGCACTCTCGGTTCCTTTAGATATCGATTCAAACTTGAATTTGGTGCTTGAATACGATTGCTTTTGGCTCGAAATGTCTTTTGCAGGTTCAAAGCAAGGCGCCTTTATTGCAATCGACTTATTCTTCAGTCCTACTTAGGCGAGCACTGGGCTGCAGCTAAGCCTCCGGGTGAAAGTCTGCTTACCACTCGGTAGGATTTTGATAACTTAGGCGAGCACATGGCTGCAGCTAAGCCTCCGAGTGAGAGGGTCGCTCTCACTCGGTAGGATTTTCGTAACTTAGGCGAGCGCAGGGCTGCAGCTAAGCCCCCGAGTGAGAGGGTTGCTCCTCACTCGGTAGGATTTTTATAACTTAGGCGAGTGCTTGGACTGCAGCTAAGCCTCCGAGTGAGAGGGTTGCTCTTCACTCGGTAGGATTTTTATAACTTAGGCGAGTGCTTGGACTGCAGCTAAGCCTCCGAGTGAGAGGGTTGCTCTTCACTCGGTAGGATTTTTGTAACTTAGGCGAGCACAGGGCTGCAGCTAAGCCCCCGAGTGAGAGGGTTGCTCCTCACTCGGTAGGATTTTTGTAACTTAGGCGAGTGCTTGGACTGCAGCTAAGCCCCCGAGTGGAAGGCTGGCTTACCACTCGGTAGGATTTTGATAACTTAGGCGAAACGGATTCGCAGCTAAGCCTCCGAGTGGGAGCCTGGCTCACCACTCGGTAGGATTTTTACAAACTTAGGCGAAACGGATTCGCAGCTAAGTCACCCACTGAGGGGGAATTTTATGTGGACAAAAATAAAAAAGTGACAGAAATGATGGAGGAACTATGACACTATTATTTTGAGGTCCATGAACTACAGAAGTATTTTATTGCAACTCATCCGAGTGATAAAACTTAAGTGTAAAATGGGCGGAGTAGCTCCGCGTTCCAAGCTCGGGGCTCGTCGATATTATGCTCGACGTTGTAAAGACGGTACGCCCCGTTGTGGAGAACCTTGGTGACGATGAAGGGGCCTTCCCAAGAAGGAGCAAGCTTGTGTGGTTTGTGCTGATCCACTCGGAGAACTAAATCTCCTTCCTGGAAGGCTCGACCTCTCACATTTCTGGCGTGGAAACGACACAAATCTTGTTGATAGATGGTCGAGCGGATCAGAGCCATCTCCCTTTCTTCCTCTAAAAGGTCGACTGCGTCTTGCCGCGCTTGTTCATCCTCTGCTTCGTTGTAGATTTCAACTCGAGGAGCATTGTGGAGAAGATCACTCGGCAGGACTGCTTCAGCTCCGTAGACCAAGAAGAATGGAGTTCTTCCGGTCGACCGATTAGGTGTGGTCCGCAGTCCCCAGAGTACTGAGGGAAGTTCGTCGACCCAAGCTCCAGCCGCGTGTTTGAGATCACGCATCAGTCGAGGCTTCAATCCCTTAAGAATCAGTCCATTAGCTCGCTCTGCTTGTCCATTCGACTGCGGATGGGCGACTGAAGCATAGTCGACCCGTGTGCCCTGGGAGTTGCAGAAAGCTCTGAATTCCTCTGAGTCAAAGTTCGACCCATTATCCGTAATGATGCTGTGTGGGACTCCATATCTGAATATTAGTTCCCTGATGAAGCTAACAGCAGTACCGGTGTCAAGGCTCTTGATTGGTTTAGCCTCGATCCACTTGGTGAACTTGTCGACTGCCACCAGTACATGCGTGAAGCCACTTCGTCCTGTTCTCAAAGGACCGACCATGTCCAATCCCCATACCGCAAAAGGCCAGACGAGTGGGATGGTCTTCAGAGCCGACGCAGGCTTGTGCGACATATTCGAGTAGAATTGACATCCCTCGCACTTATCCACTATCTCTTTTGCCATCTCATTCGCCTTTGGCCAGTAAAATCCGGCTCGGTATGCTTTGGCCACGATGGTCCGAGAGGACGCATGATGACCACAGGTCCCCGAGTGAATATCATTGAGGATGAGTCGACCTTCTTCTGGTGTTATGCACTTCTGACCAACTCCAGTCGTGCTTTCTCTGTATAATTGTCCTTTGATTACGGTAAAGGCCTTAGATCGACGGACGATCTGTCAAGCCTCTTCCTCATCCTCCGGAAGCTCTTTTCTCAGGATATATGCGACATACGGAATCGTCCAGTCGGGAATGACCACTAAGACCTCCATAATCAAGTCGACCACCGCTGGGACTTCAACTTCAGTCGGATCTGTGGCACTCTTGGGCTGTGGAGTTTCTTCGGTGAAAGGATCCTCTTTGACTGACGGAGTGTATATATGCTCCAAGAACACACCACTCGGAATGGCTTCTCTCTTGGAACCTATCTTTGCTAGATCATCAGCTGCTTGATTTTTCAGTCGGGGTATATGGTGGAGTTCCAACCCCTCGAACTTCTTTTCCAGCTTCCTCACTGCACTGCAGTATCCAGTCATGGCTGGGCTTCTCACGTCCCACTCTTTCATCACCTGATTGACCACTAAATCCGAGTCGCCATAGACCATCAGGCGACGGACGCCGAGTGAAATGGCCATGCGCAACCCATATAAGAGGGCCTCATATTCTGCCTCATTGTTGGAGGAATCAAAGTGAATCTGGAGCACATATCTGAGCTTATCTCCTCTGGGGGAAACCAGGACAACCCCAGCACCGGAACCATTCAACATCTTAGAGCCATCAAAGAACATGGTCCAATGCTCCGAGTGAACTTCAGTCGGCTGCTGTTGTTCAATCCACTCGGCGAGGAAGTCTGCTATTGCCTGGGACTTAATGGCTTTCTTTGCCTCAAACTTGATATCAAGGGGAAGAAGTTCAATCGCCCATTTGGCCACTCGACCAGTTGCATCCCTGTTGTGCAAAATCTCTGATAGTGGAGCGTCGCTGACGACTGTGATGGAATGATCAGAGAAATAATGAGCAACCTTCTTTGTGGTCATGTATATTCCATATACAAGCTTCTGATAATGAGGATATCTCTGCTTGGATGGAGTCAAGACTTCAGACAAATAATACACTGGGCGCTGAGCGCTCGGATGCAGTCTCTACGGAGCCAGTCGACTGATCGAACAAGCCGTAGAGAGATTCGTTGGGCTCGATTGCCGCAACTTGGGTGGTGGCCGATTGGCGAGCCACCGCGTGCCTCACCCATCGCTGAAGCCTCGACCGGCCCGAGCGCTTGCGCTGGTGGGATACCGAGAGGGTGGACGATGGAGGGGCCGACCGATACTGGGTCGACGGTTGCCGCAGCAGAACGCCGCGGACATATGCACGAAAATGCGTTGCACCGCGGACGGGGAGCGCATCAACGTCGAGCGGAGCATCATGGAGCCACGCGGAGTCGTCGGCGAAGAAGGTGAGAGTGCCGAGACGGATCTCCTGACCCCCGACCAAAGCTCCAGCAGACAACATGATGAAAGCACTCGGAAGAATCGCAACTTCTCCACAAAATCGCTAAAACACCTGCCCCACGGTGGGCGCCAACTGTCGTGGTTCTAAGCCTGACAGTAGAGTGGGGGTAGGTATGGAGAGGCAAGGTCCTAGCTATGGAGAAGTTGTAAGCACAAAGGATGTACGAGTTCAGGCCCTTGTCGGAGGAAGTAACAGCCCTACGTCTCAGAGCCCGGAGGCGGTCGAGTGGATTATGAGTATATGAGTTACAAGGTGCCGAACCCTTCTGCCTGTGGAGGGGGGTGGCTTATATAGAGTGCGCCAGGACCCCAGCCAGCCCACGTAGGAGAGGGTTTAAGGTGAGTTAAGTCTGGGGTGTTACTGGTAACGCCCCACATAAAATGCCTTTACTATCATAAAGTCTACTTGATTACAGGCCGTTGCAGTGCAGAGTGCCTCTTGACCTTCTGGTGGTCGAGTGAGTCTTCGTGGTCGAGTCCTTCAAGTCAGTCGAGTGTGTCCCTCGTTGGTCGACTGGAAGGCGACCTCTTCTAAGGGTGTCCTTGGGTAAGGTACTTAGATCAGGTCCATGACCCTACCCTAGGTACATAACCCCATCAGCGGGCACAGCTCGTACGCCACGGCGAGCGCCCCGTCGAGGCACGACGACCGCGGGACGCAGAACGCCATGCTGGCCGTACCCAACGCCGGCGGGTGCGTGAGGGCCAGCCGGTCCGCCAGGCCCTGCACGAAGCACGACGTGAAGCGCCGAAACGCCGTGCCCTGCAGGGGAGGCGGAGCAGGTGAAATTGAGGGGCGGGCACAGCTCGGACGCCACGGCGAGCGCCTCGCCGCGCACCCCATCGAGGCGCGACGACCGTGGGACGCAGAACGCCATGCTGGCCGTACCCAACGCCGGCGGGTGCGCCAGGGCCAGCCGGTCCGCCAGGCCCTACACGAAGCACGATGCAAAGCGTCGGAACACCATGCCGTGCACGGGCGCGCCGACCTGCAACTCACGCAGCAGCGCAGCGGCCTGGGCGCGGTCGCGGAATGGTCCGATGGCGGCGCTGTCATTCATTGTCCTCACACATGGAGGCGAGGAGGGTTGGCAGCGTCGGTCGCAGGGGGCGCCGACGGCTTGCAGACACGAATCCCGCAGATCTGAGCGGCGGACGGCAAACTCGAAGGCGGCAGCAACGCGACCACATCTGTGGTGGCGGCAGCGGTAAGGCTCCCCCTCTAAGAGGAGTTGAGGAAGAGGCCGGAGAATGAGATGTGCGCTGCGGGAAGGGAATCAGGGAATTGGGAGATGTGTGGGGGACAGAGACGAGGATGATGCCAGGCTGAGGGACAGCGGTGCGTGGGGCCACACCACACGCGTCACCCGCAAGACGGCAGGTGGGAATCATGGTCTACGGCTGCTGGATTGTTCAGGAATGAGCTACAATAGGATTAAATCGCATGATTGTTTTCTTCTCTGAATCACTTGTTGACAGGTTTAGTTCTATATATTTTTTATTCTTCAAGTTGCGTTTGCATCTGTTTGTGTTTTTGACATACTCATACTAACTACAGGTCACTGGTCAGTACACATGTGGCGAAAACATATATGCCTGGACACCCGATAAAATAAATACATAAATTATCTCTAAGCGCCGCCGAATCCCGTTTACGCGAGTGCATGGTTTGTCTGGATTTGAGGATCAGATTTTATGGTATGTGAATGTGCGGTGCAACAATTAAGGGATGCCCGGTCAGTGCGGACGTGTCCACGGATGTTTGAGGGGCCGGATTTGTCAAGTCCGGTTGTAGATGCTCTTAGGCTAAGGCTTAGGTGCGCTGGACGCAAGTGGTGCTACCCGCAATAGCTCTTGCCTTGCCGCGGGTGGCGGCGACGGCCTCGTATGGCAGACCGCAGCTCACCCTGTGTGAATCATATATGCAGGCGGCGACGGAAGTGAGTGCTGGAACATGGGGAAAGATAAGAAAATGCCCTCACAACGGCGCACAAGGGGGTACTATTTTTTTAGTAGAACAGAAGGGAGTACTAGAGCGGGGGTAGGAAGATGAGTTCGTGGGTCCTTCTATGTACGTTAACTATTTTGCTTGGAGTAAAAATTACTAAATAAAAATGCCTTAAAATTTAACACATAAAAATAGGTTTAAAATATTTCAAAAAATTACTTCGTACTTTTGAAAACACTTAAAAATACC
>NC_057801.1:747921229-747976898 GCF_018294505.1 Triticum aestivum
ATTTCAAAATGTACAACAGGAAAACATTCTTTTCAAAAAAACATCTGTTAAAAATATCAATTTATAGAGAAATTTTCCAATTTTCATACAAATATTCGTCAAAAAGGTGTTAGATTTTCAATGAAGACATTAACTTTATTAAAAATAAGGAAATTTCCACGTTCACCATTATTATCGACATTTATTAAAATTGGGTATAAAAATAATGCAAAATAGCACATGAAGCAGGCTGTGCCCCTTTTATTGCCCGGTGCAACGCACGGGCATTTGTACTAGTAGAACTATAAATGAGAAACAAACTGCGTGCAGATCTGATTATTTTATTTTCTAAATATGATAGTAGAGTATATTTTATTTTCCAACTAAGAAAAAAAAAGGGCGAGTGTTTGCTTAGCTATATCATAACTTGGTCAGTGTATATATTCTAAATTTCCACATGGACGATGCGCTTGCCTATGGTTCACTTGGGAATTGAGTCCGTTGAGTAAGAAATAACTATTTTCTTAGTTAATTTTAGACTGCCATCCGATTAAAAATTATTATTTTGCACTTGCAAGAATCTAGATGTCCCGAGCGAATCGTTACTAGTGGCGACTTCAACAGATAGTTATTTATTATTTTCCTAGGAAATAACACAACGAATAGAATTTGTATTATTGGTGGTCCTCGCACATTAAAAGAAGTGTATACTTATGTAAATAAATAATGTTACCCAAAAGTCCAATGATTCACAATTTTTACGTTGGTCGTCTATTAAATATTTTCTCTAACTAGTATTTCCATCCATATATATTAACACGTCTTCCAAAGGGCGGAAAATGAGTCAAAACAGATAGCTCCGGGCCCAATTGGTTTGTATAAAAGTTACAAGATGAAAACGAGGTTGTGAATGACATCGAAATGACGGAATACCCAAGCCTCTATTCCAGCCAAGGTTTTTGCCCCAAGATTCACCCACTTGTGTGAAAATGACCCCTGATGAATTGTGGATGTGGCACGTGCTATTTTTTTGGTACCTGGCCGTGTACAAACATGTGGTGGATTCAGGTTTTTGTTTGAAATTTTTTCAACGTGTGTAACTGTTCTTTTGGTTCGGCTAGCGTTTTATGTTATAGGTGGGCCATCTAGGTTGGTTGACTTTGCAGCCCAAGATTTCCTCTGCGCTTCTGCGGGCTTGCTTTGTCTTTCGGTCTCTTCCTTTCTCATCTGGGCTGCACGTGGCGTCTTCGCACGGGTAAAAATACTTCAGACTCCTTCTGGTCTGGTCGTTTCCTTCGGCTGCATGCATGCGCTGTTGTTGCCGTGTGATCGCTCGCTTGCGTGTGTCCGTCCTCTTGTGCCACATCTACGCGCTCGATCCTTCCGTGGGTGCCGTCTTGGTCGCGCCCTTCAGAGACGGACAAAATCACTGTTCTGACCTTGTCAACGTAACTCGTCACAAACTGAACCCGACATGAAAGTATTTCACGATTTGACCTTTTTAGAAACGCTAGGGCCCGCGGCGTTTCTGATGAACATGGAAACACCCACCAAGCTAGCGTTTCTTACCTGGCCCACTGCCAGGCCGAGTTGGCGTTGCAAGCTGACGTGGCGGGTTTGAAACGCCGAGCCAGCTAGCGTTTCTAGAAACGCCAGCACCAATGGCGTTGCTGGTGCAGATATTTTAGGTGGCCGTGGGGCTTGCACCCACCACTCACCACTCAATCTCTTCTCCCCCATTGGCCTATCCCGAGCTCTTGCCCTTTTCCCCCTTTGTGTCCCTCACTTAGTCTCTCTTAAATCCTTGCAAATTGATTGGGTTGGTCCGTGGATCCGGTGTCATTTTCGTTCGTTGAGGTAACCTCCTTCATCTCACAAATTTTTATTGGTTGGATTTGCCCATTTGGATTGATTTGTTCTTGTTGTTCCTAACCCTAGTTTTGAACATGGATGTATAATGTGGTGTTTTTAGTATTGTTGTTCCAATGGTGTTGCATTGTGATGTTGTTGAGCATACCTTATTGTTTGGTTTATGACTAATGTTAAGATTTAGGGTTAGGGTTATGCCTAATGTTAAGATTTAGGGTTAGGGTTAGTGGTTTTGTTAGCAATGTGGTATATTTAGCATTGTACATTTTTATACTTATGTTCCCCTTTTTTAGATGGACAAGATTGTGAATATTCATTATGTTGACAAAGAGGCATTCATGAATGTGGATATTGTTGACAAGTATGAGGAAGTATTGATATTTCTTGAGACTCCTAGTTATGAAGAGGTTGTGGAAAAAACACGGATAAGATTAAAGTGGGTGGATGCAAGTGACCAAGTTGAATTAGTAGGAAGATATGATGTTGGGTCGGCACACAAGTGTTGAATGAAGACAATGCCTATCAAGTCCAATTTGCATTGGGTTGCATATAAGGAGGTTGTTGCATCCTCGGCAGTCAAGTCACTAGAAGTATTTGCAAGTAAGGTGGTGAAGGCTCCTCTCTTTCATGTTGACTTGAACCAAACCTTAGTAGATGATGTGAGCCCGGTTAGTAGTGTGCCGCCTATTGTTGAGCATAAAGTTGAAGCTGAAGCCAATGAGTATCCCCTATATGAGTTCGGAGGTAGTGCACCGATGAAAAATGATGGTGATGACTCCGACGAAGAGTATGAGAAGCATCACAACATTGTTGGTGACGTAGAGGCCGAAGTAAGGCATCAGGACCTGGATCCTGACATTATCTATCAGCATGCTTGTGTGGATGACTCGGATGATGAAGGCCCGGTGAATGAGTTGGACGAGGATGGCTTGACTGAGAAAGAAGCAGAGTGGTACACAAAATTCACCGGTAGGGATCACAAAGTTCCCTTGTTTTGTGATGTTAGCCTTGCAGATAATGCTATAGTTGACGGTGGCATGAGCAAGACAATTGAGGCTAGATAGTTCCCAAGTAGTACACCCGACGCGATTTCGATGTCGTACGTGAGGAAAGGTTTGATGTTCGAGCACATGCTAGAATTCAGGATGTGGTTGTGTGAGTATGTTGTCAAACACCACAGGCCTTTCATAGTTGTTCACTCGAACTGCAACAAGCGATACACCGTGAAATGTGAGGTAGAAAGATGCAAATGGAAAGTCAATGGAAGACTCACGAAAGATGGTTGGTGGAAGATAACTAGTTGCAAAGCCACTCACCAATGCACACCGCCGGCCGTAGAAGCACGGAAGACACACCGTCAACTAACCTCGGAATTCATTGGTTATAAATACCAGAAACATATACCCGAGGATCCAACCATTAAAGTGAAGTTGTTGATGAGTTGGATTGAAGATAAGTTCGGATATAAGGTCAAGTATGGGAAGACATGGAAGGCCAAGCAAGTCGCTCTCAGAATGTTGTACGGTGGATGGGAAGAGGCTTACAACATGTTACCCAGGTTGATGGGAGCGATGTCTTATAAAAACCCAGGAATGTACCACTATGTCCAAGATATTGAAGGAGTGTTCCGTCGTGCCTTTTGGACGTTTGGCCCATGCATTGCAGCTTTTGAGCATTGTCGACCGGTTCTGTCTATAGATGGGACATTCTTGACAGAGAAATACAAGGGCACACTCATGATAGCAATGGCACATGACGCTAACGATCAGGTGTTGCCCTTGCGTACCTCTCCCCAACAGCCGGACTGGCATTCTCTGGGCACTCGTAAAAATGTTCTTGTAGCCACGAGAACAAAACACCAGATGGCCTAGGATCCTTCTTTGTTTCATGAATCCACTGGGGAGGTTCAACACCAACCAAACCTGCAACCCTTTGTCGCCACCCCTCGGACTTCACCTTCCCGGTAAGAGCCCTGCCCTCGATCGGAAGACCGGAGATCATCGAATATCCTCCAAAGTGACGGTCATCTCACCAAGAGCAAGGTGAAAAGAGTGCGTCTCCGGCTTCCAACGGTCCGTAAGGGCGGTAATGGCCGTCGAGTTCAGCCATGGTGGTGTGCCTTTAAAGTTGAGCACAAACTGGAGAAGATCCATTCTTCTAAAATAAGGCTCATAGCGACGGTCATACATCAGTAACTCACGTGGGTTATGGCCTCTCAACCGAAGTACTGGAGGAACCTACAAAAATCACACGCACAATTTATATACTTCTCTAAACTACTCACAATATAATCACAATATGAGAATCGACAATATAAATACATAATTACCTCCCCTCTTTCCACAAGCACATCACGATGCTTCTCCTTGTAATAATCATCAAGGCCGGGATATTTATCCGGCTCAAACATCCTACAAAATAAGGTAAATGGATTTGTTATGATATATGCTTAAAATTATGACCACATCATATACAAAATTGTGTGAAACTACTACAAATTATCCCAAAGATATAAATCACGAACCACATTACCAACACCAATTCTTTTCAACCTATTTTATCCTAAACAATCTATCACAACTAATTATTAACAAATAATAGGTTCAACCTAATCCAAAAAATGGTCTCTCTCTAAATCCAATACTAAACAAATTAACTAAAAATACTTCAACACAATGAGTACAGGCCGGCCAGGAGTACATGTCTTCTTTCTAAACAGTATATCCCCAAAATATTCATCAAACAAATCACTGACAACTCATCTTAGGGTTCCATCATGTTTGAAAAAATGCATCTACAATAGCCAATCTTGACTGAAAATAAATGGAGGATTGGGAAGAGAATACCTCAAGCAACTCGGGGGTGCTTCGATCTACTCGTTTTGATGATCAAAATAGCAGATCTGGGGGAGATTTGGTGAAGAAGAGGGAGGGGCGGCCGCCAGTTCTCGGAATGAACTGCCCGAGCGGAGAGATGGGCTGGGTTAGGCCCCCGCGGCCCCGCGCGCATTACTTCATACAGGGCAGAAACGCCAGGGCCATTGGCGTTTCTGACGTGCCACGTCAGCGAAAACATCGGGTTTGGATTGACTGTGGGCCAGGGAAGAAACGCGAGCTACCACGGCGTTTTCGTGTTGGCCATGAACGCTAGCTTGGTGGGCGTTTCCATGTTCATCAGAAACGCCGCGGGCCCTGACGTTTCTAAAAGGGTCAAATTGTGAAATACTTTCACGTCGGGTTCAGTTTGTGACGATGTTGACAAGGTCAGAACAGTGATTTCGTCCTCCAGAGACGCCCTCGCTCGATGCATCGCCTCTCTTTTTACATGGCGCCACCGCCTTGTCGCCCTGCCGTGCTTCCCATCCTGAAGGCTCCGGCAGAATCCAGTGCCACAACGTTCCACCGTCTTGTCTGGCTATAAAATCCTCTCTGCCTCTCCTCTGGATCCCACAGCATCGCCCGTGTTTTGCAAATCCTCATGATGCAACAACCATCATCCCCGTCCTGGCCACCGGCCCGTTCCTCGCCAGAGCCTCAACCGCCAGGTTCCGTCTCTCCTCCCAGCGCCGCCGTTGTATGCCCTCCGTGTGACCAGGTTGATGGCCGGCGGGGCTGCCCGAGGAGGCCATGCCATGAAGGGCCTTTCTGCCGCGGCCAGGTCGCTGCAGATCCCCGTGACTACCGTCGCAAACCCCAACTCCTGTCGATACACGCCCATATGCCATGGCCACCGCCGACGGCGGCGTCTTGAGGCGCTTTTGCTAGGATGGTGGAGGCTACCGTGGAGGCATGGGCAATGGTGGGACGAACAGAGGCGGCGTGATGGTGGACCTGGTGGCTTCCGGTTCGTCTGGCTTCTGCCAGGGGCGTATTTGCGTCGTCCTCCTGGGGTTCAAGCGGCCGTCATTAATCGGGTGCGTAATGGCGGAAGGTGTCCTGCTGCTCGAGATGCTGCCGTTCTACTGCGTTAATCAGGGAGGGTGCGTCAATGATCAGCTGTCAGGTGTTCACTCATCGCGTCGGGCTTGGCATGCCGGTCGGCGTTCTGCTCACCACGTAGACCGTGGTTAGTTTAGGGAAAAGGTCCATTTTAAACCCTGAACTCGTAGAGGTTTGGTGAAATGAACCCTCAAGTCGAAATCCCGGTCGTTCCACCCTGAACTATGCAATTCCGGTCTAAATCAAACCTTCGGATCATTTCCCAAACAAGGATTGTCCATGTGGCAAAGAATGGCCGGGATTAGTGGCATTTTGCAAAGGGCACACACCAGGGCCAGCCCGCTTTAGTTTTTTTTTGGTAAAAAACTAAAATTCTGAACGGCGCAACACCCTCATGGCCTGGCCCGGCCCGCTTTAGCTTTTTCTTTTAAAAAAAAAGCGCACATCATGCCTCGAACCCGAGACCCCTTGGTATTGATCGACCCAACTGACCACCAGGACAAGACCAACAAAGTTTAGTTTCTCCCTTTTTATTCTTTTTACCTTTCTTTTCGTCATTTTTTTCTTAAATTCGTGATTCTTTTTTGAAATCAACGAACTTAATGTTCAGTGTGTATTTATACAATAATTTTCAGTGTTTATTTTTAAAAACTATCGCATAATAATAAAAGTGCAATATGTATTTATACAATAATGTTAAGTTTGTATTTACGAAAATTCTTACATAATGAAAAATTCAGTGTAAATTAAAAATATGTCGACAATAGTGAAAAGACGTAGATCGATTATTACAAAACCTATATAACAAAGAAATATGCAATAATTAAAAACCCGAAGAATAGCCAACATCTGATAAAAGATACAAGAAATCCGAAAATAAAAACACATACAAAAAAAACGAAACAGTCAACAAAGCTCTGGATGTGTCTATAGCTTATAGAGTATAAAAGAGAGTGAGCCAGTAATTAGCTCGAACAGATTGATTGGCATAATGGTTTGTGCACGCGCTGCGAATTTCGCGGGACCCAGATTCGAATCGTGGCGGGCGGCGAACTTTTTATTTGCGTGAAAAAAGATAACGTGTGTAAATTGTTGTATAAATTGTCATAGGCCTGGACAATCAAACGAGCTAACGAGTGGCATAGTGGTCTGTGCGCGTGCGCCGTACTGCTGCGACGCAGGTTTGATTCCCCGGCGACGCAGTGTTTTTTCTGTAGGAAAATAATGTCAGATTTCTTTTGCAGACAAGGCTTTTGCTTGATACATATATAAAGTAAGGTTGTTTTTGTGAAAGAACACAGGCGAATCCCGGTTGACTGGTTCAAACGATGCCAGGGTTCAATTTAAACAGGGAATGCATAATTCAGGGTGCGATCGACCGGGATTTCGACTTAAGGGTTCAATTCGTCGAACCTCTACGAATTCAGGGTTTAAAGTGGACTTTTTCTTTAGTTTAGTCTAGCTGTTTGCTTCTGCATTATTTTTTCTTCTTTCTTTTCTTGCGTGATTATTGAGTGTTGCGTGTTTGTTTTCTTGTTTTGTGCAGGAGCTGTGTCTTCACCGCACGAAGATTTTCCTGTCAATAGTTCGTACCGTTGGCGTCGTCCCGGCGGCGGCTACCCATGAAGCTGAGCGGGAGGCTGAAGGGGAGGACAGCAGCTGAAGCACAGACTCCGGCGGCGACTACCATGCTACAGAGGCGACGCTGATGCATCGGCTCTGGCTGCAGGAAAGCTTTGTGGTGGTGAAGGAGTTGGCAGACCCAGAGGATGACTTCCGGGCGAGCATCGTGGTACGCATATGCAAGCAGGAAAAAAAGAAAAAAAATGCCTAGACCAGACAGCGAGAGAACAAAACGATCTCTAATTCATATGCATGTAGACACATCATCTCCTACTCCCATGCACGTGGTCACATCAATCCAAAATTCCCGCTCAGCCAATGCATGCAGCAACTAATCCTGTAGGGTGGACAAAGATCATTTAACAAAACAAAAAAAAAGACACGAATTGCTTGGTGCATGCAACAACCGTGCCATCAAGCATCTCAGATTAGAATGGCGGCTCCACAATTTTCATCTACTATCCAAAATATAACAAAAAAATCAGTCACTTTAATTAGAAAGAAAGAAACACACGACTATGATATGTCGCGTGATAAATACTGGACCAACATATCTAGCTCATGTTAGTGATATTATGCTATAGTTGCAAAATGTCTCTTTATTAGCATTAGTATCTGAGAGCACCGGATAAATTCATCTCTAGGCAAGAAGTTAATTTTTCTGAACCTGAACTGTTTATAACTGAGTTTATAATTATATTAATCTATTGGAGCCGCAAGTCGTTTCGAGCTTATATTCCTTTTCCGAGCAAAAATTTGTTTCATAAATCATTGATAATGTTTCTGCATTATAATAGGAGGATTTAATGTTTGAACAATTAACCACTCAAGAAAATCAATCAAAAGGATGCGAACAGTACAAGCTATCTATCAAATATTTGAAAAAGAGAATAAGAATCCCAACTGTTCGTAGTATTCACTTTTAATGAGTAGCATGAAAGATGGTGATAGCACTGATCATCTTTGGTTGGTATTCTTTGAGTATTTGGATGCAACTGAGAGTGTAACCTTTGGCAATATCTAAGCTGTTACCTATTTATTATTTAAAGTTCGGTTTCAGTGACATTTAGGGCATGTTTATTTTTATATAAGAAAACTAGCATATAATTAGTTCAAGATCATGGCAGAAATGTACAGTGTAAAATGGTATTTTTGAATATTTGAATGCAACTAAGAGTGTAACCTTTGGCGACATCTAAGCTTTCACCTATTCATTATCTAAAATTCAGTTTCATTGAAATTTATTAGGGCATGTTTATTTTTGGGTGGGTGAAGCAAGCTTCCTTTGCATATTCACATGAAATATAACATGCATTTGGTCGATTAACCATCTCTTGCTACAAACAATTACTTCACGATGTTGCACAAACACTCTCACGGTACAGACGAAACATTGACTACTATATTTTTCTTCCCCAAGACAAATATAAGCTATAAATGATTGTAACTTGTTCAACCTATAATGTGTCCTATCTTTGCAGCAATGTGTACTTCCTACTTCGTGAAATATATCAATTATTTGATGAATAAATCTATATATGTTTCCAAATCTGCCTTTATGCATTGCTTTACTTATTGGAATCCTCAAATTGCACAACAACTCTCTTTGTCTTAAGTCCAATTTAGACACAAAAAGTTAGCAACTTTCGTATCGACGTGTCAACGGGGCGTGGCGTGCCGCCGCGCGGGTATGGCTAGTTAAAATACTAACTCGGAAAAAAGGTACATAGACATATGCTACCGAAAGGTTCTTTCCAAAAGAATTGTATTTGAGCAGACTGAAACCATACATACCCATAGACATATGCTCCATTTTAGTCAATAAAAATCACCCTTTGTCGGAAAAAAAAAAATCAATGACTGCATGTGCGCCAAAGGTTGGACTAATTTGTAGTACTACTCTAGAAACACCTTGAGTCCTTCAAATTATTTTGTATTGGTCCATCAATTTTTTTTTTCACATGGAGCATTGGACTTTCTTATAGTATTGTTTGCTTATGCAAGCATGCACTTTTGGCCTAGAAAAAACAATGAACTTCTGGATGAGTGAGGGGGCACTAGGAAAATATTATCCAGTAGAATTTCAAAAGGTGTTTTTTCTGTATTAAATAAGTCCAGTGCGTTTTTTATATGACTAATTTCATTACGTCTAAATTAAACTTCCTACTGCCACTTTGTCTAATTTTGTCAGTTTGGTTATGTTTGTCGCTGCTTGAATTGTTGACCCTTTTTTATTAAAACTTTTTGGATCTCTTTCTGACATAAATTATGAAGTATATACGTAGACATCATCACAATGATGCAGAGGCCAGGTCAACCTCATTTTCAAAAAGAAAAATATTATCGCTGCAGGCGAAGAAACACATCGAAAGATTTATACAATCAGTGAATAACCTTGTATAAATTCATTGTGTTGAGATTTTGGTATTGAAAACCTTTTGAGAAAGGGTAAAAACATGCACAAAAAGAGTCACAATGTCTTCAGTTCGGGCAAAAACTACCTAAATTGTTTGTCTGAAAAAAAGGTGTCACATGAACCGCCTACAGGTACTATCAGTCTCATCATGTACTACTTTCCTGGCTAGAGAAGAAGAGGATTGGCATTTCAGGCATCCATCACAAGGAGCGGTTGATGAGGCCACGCACGACGACCAAACCCAGGAAGAGCAGGTGATCCGCCTCCGGCGCCACCGTCAGCGCCAGCACGTCCTCCCCCAGCACCACCCCCGCCGGCGTCTGCTTCCGTGCGACCTCTGCCACCACCGCGCCATCCACGCCGCGTACGCTGTACTCCGACTTGCGGGCAGAGCACCCGTCGATCGTGTAGCACGTCCCCGTGCCGCCGTGCATCGCCACGGCGGCTCCGCCCTTCTCGGCCCGCCGCACGCTGAACCACTGCGTGGCCTCCTCCTCCTGGCCGCCGTTGTGGGCGCAGCGACAGACCTCCCAGCTCCTGAACATCCCGAAGCCCTTGCGCCTGATCCTGATGAGGGCGTTCCCCTTACGGTCCATGAAGAAGACCTCGCGGCCGCCCCTGCAGCCGTAGTTGTCGACGCGGAAGGCGACGGCGCCGTCGGGGCTGTACACCGTGCAGCCATTGCCGTTGAAGACCAGCGACTTCATCCACACCGTGTACGCCTGCTGGCTCCGTTGATCATCAGAGGACGACGGTGAGGCCGCGGCAGCGAGGGGCTGGATCTTGGCCATGGACGAGAGGTTGCTCTGCTTTAACGTCGCGATGAGATGAGCTGAGATGATTGGGATGGTGGGCGTCAGTGGCTGGTTTGGCCTATTTATAGGTGCTTCTACTCTTAACTATCGGAGGGTGTCTAAATCATTGGTTTAATGGCGCTGTACGCGTCACTGGTTAGGATAGAATAGTGCTACACAGAAGTTGTTTATGCTCCATCTGCACTGCACTAGTCAGCATGCAGTTGCCGCCACGTTTAAATAGTGTGTTGTTTGTTTGGGCTAATTTTCTTAATTAGCATGACATGGCAATACGGCAAATAGTGATAGAGATTAAAACTTTCAGAAATACTGCCTAACATTTCTATGTACGGTTTTGCTATTTCTTATGTACCTGAATTTTTTTGTTGCGTTAGTCATGTTTTCTTGTTCCCAAGCACACGAGATGTGAATGTTTGACCTCGCTGGAGAAGAACCAGCCCCACTATATATTATAAGACAAAGTCATAGCCTCATTATCTATCTTAGAGGGTGTTTGTTTCAGGAACTTATTGGCTTAGGGACTTAAAAAAGTCCCTATAAGTCCCATCTAAACCAAACAGGAGGAACTTATAGGGACTTAAAGTGGGCATTTGAGACTTATGAAATAAGACTCTCAAGGAGGGACTTATAGGGACTTATAGTTGTAATATGGTCTTATAGGGACTTATAAGTCTCAGGAACCAAACAGGTAGGGACTTCTTAGGGACTTGAGACTTATAAGTTGGGACTAAAAAAATCATAGGACTTATGAACCAAACAGGGCCTTAATTAGGGGGAATCAACATCCCCATCATCTTATAGGGGTGGGGAAGGGGGGGGTGCAGCGGATCACCAAAGTTGTTCAATAAAGTCACGAGGCATAGAGAGATGGTCGGGGCGGCGGCAAACACGGTGATGGCGGAGGGCGAGGTGCAAGGTCGCGGGTGGGGCGGAGGTAGGTGGTTAGGCCTGGGTTGGCCGGCGACTGCATGAGGAAGAAGGTGGAGGTTGAAGATGAACAGTGCTTGATTTATTTTCAACCGCTGGCTGAAGATCTAATGGCCATTGATGAAAGTAACAGATAAAACATGTTTTTTCAGGTGCCTAATAAATAGACGGTCCCATATATGTGACGATACATTGCATTTGCAGGGTAGACATCCTTACCTAGGTGTATGTGAATAAGAATGCAAATACATGTGGCGGGATAGTTCAAAGTCTGGCTTCTTCACTTGCATACATGTTATAGCTTCCAAAGTCCTACTAGGTCTAAATAACAAGCAATCCAAGCAAACCTAGGTGTAAACTTTGTCTGCTGCCCAAGAAACACACAGGCAAAAACTTCACTCAGTCCAAGCACCATCACATTTAATTTGCAAATGCATGTGAAAAGGGAGGACTGGTGTGATCGATACATGCAACTTGGCACTGAACGCTCTGGCTCTGCAACGTACAACACATGAACCGTCTTGCTTTCCTCCGTTGCAATGCATGAAGCTGAAACTTGGATCCAATATCCAAGCCGCAATGTGTAGCATGTGTGATTACTTGGACCTCAACGTCAACGTTGGAAGTGTCCTACGGATTCTTCTATTTGGTGAGCATCTAATCTGTAAAGCGGGTCCGACCTGTACGTACGCACAATGAAACGATGATAGGTACTCCCTGTTGCATCGCACCTAATTAAGCTGCTAGCTAAAAAAAAGCTAGCTAGGTTTAGCTAACGATCGATCTAATCGCCGTTGTTGTGTTTGTTCCCTTTCGTTTTCTCCGATGTCACTCCACGCATCTAGAGCTGTAACCCACATCATGAACCAATTGTTTTACAACAACAGTTATCCACACATGGCAATTGACAGAGTAACCGAAAAATAAGCTTCATTCATAGTTTTCCATGATATAACTAGATTAGTGCGGATACCTTTTTTTCCCCACCCGCCCCCGCGTCGTCCTCCTGGGCGACTCGGCTGGCGACTAGGGTTCCTCTCGTGCCGCCACCCCCTTCTCCCCGCTCTCCCTCGCCACCACCTGAGGGTCTCGCCAGGATTTTGCCCGCGGACGCCGGGGAAGGTGGCGGCGAGGCCTCTGACGCTTCGTCCGTGGCGGAGGTCTTCGGATCTGGGGCGGCGGCCCTGTCTGGCGAGGCATCGGCGTACTCTCGGCTAGCGCCAGCTGCGGGTGCTTCTGGCCGGATTGCTCGACCACGCGGGTGGTGAGCCGCCGGCGGGGGCTGGCTACGGCGCGGAGTTTTCCCCCTCCTCGCCGGATCTGAGGTCTGGCTCCCTCCTCCTTGACTCCCTTTGCACCGCCGGCCCTGCTGCTTGCGTCTCGCGAGTGCCGGATCTGTTGTGTGCTCGGTGGTGAGGCTTGGGACTACGGGAAACCGTTTGGTTGGCTTGTCCGGCCCGGCGGCAGCGACGCCTTTGGCGCCGTTCTTCCTCACTGGAGGTGCCGCCGTGGTCCTCCCCGCTCCACCCTTGATCCCCCTCCCGGGTGAAAGCCCAAAATCCGGCTAGGATTCACTACAAGAAATATGTCAACTAGTGATCTTTTGTCTGTGATCCTGGAAGAATTGGTCATAGATCTATGACCATTTCAGACCAATTGGTCAAAAGCTGTTCGAGGGGCTCCAAACCGTAAACCATTGTGACCATTTTGGTCAGAAAGGTCGTAATTTTCTTACACGAAAAGGTCACAAAGCAAACAGTGCTAGTCCGCTGCCTTATTTCTAGTTGTTAATGACCAATATAGATGGTCATAGCCTTGTAGATTGTGGTAGGTTGTGATGACTAGGCGCCATCTCATCAGTTTTTCCTATGTGTCATGTCCATGTGGCGGTTTTTGCCCTAGGTTGTGAAGCAACATATATTTCTGTTATTCCCAAAATTCCCAAAAAATCTCATAAATTCTTTGGGTCATATCTTCGTCAAATATGTAAAAACCTTCCTTGCCTAGTTCAAAAATAATTCAAAAATATTCATTTTCCTATTCTGATCAGAGCAGCATTTTGTGAAGGAAGTACCACTTTGGCATGTCCAAATGGTATCCATTTTCTACAGTGCTTTCCTATGCCCAAATAACCATCCTCCACCAAATACCAGCTCAATCCATTCATTATTTTGAGCCCAGCTTCAACATTCGTATGTATGTCCAGTGTGGTAGTTTGTAAAGCAAGTACCACATAGGCTCCTCCTTTTGACGTGAAAATTTGTGAAGACGGTCTTCTTAGTAACTGATCATCATCAGCCAAAACTCACGCCTATTAGCCATGTGCATTTCCCGTACCACAAATCAAACACTTGGCTGCTTATTCATATTTGAGCATCGATCGGTCTCCTCGTGAGAATCTTATGTTGTGATTTTCTTCCTAACACCTACCTGGGAGTGCCCAACCCACTAGACATACCTAGGCCACCCAGAACACATGGCAACGCCACGATCACGCGGTGACCACGCGGCGGGCATGCGAGTTTACGCGCTCTAGAGTTAGGGCCCTCGGCCACCGCCCAAACCTCGATGTATCGCCACCAAACCATGTATTTATGATTAAATAGGTACTTATGTAACTAGAAATGATTTTTGGAAAAAATAAATAGCAAACTATGAGGCAGCTGCAGTTCAAATTTGACCCGCTTCCAGCTGAATCGGCGGAAATTTGTCTTTTTCACGAGAGGTGGATCAAAACTTTTTGCAGCCAACCATTTTGTCAATTGTGCATTAAATATGTCCTAGTATTTTAGAAAATTGATTTGGTCCAATTTTGCAACAATTATTTGGGAGGTCCTTCACAAAAAAACCTCCTTTTGGGCACTCGGAAAATGAAAAATGGTTTTTTCGTCCAAAGAAAATGAAAACTTCCTTAGGCAACATTGTTTGCCATTCCAATATGCACCCTTGTGCACAATATGAGATCATTTGAACAAACTATGCCACGAATGTGGCCATAAGATTGATCATTTGGCTTGAAAGCCATGAATCTTCAGAGATGATAGCTCATTTCTGAGAACATTTTTTTAAAATAATTGCCGTATTACAAGTTTGTTATTTTTCCTGGGAACTTGGCCACATATAATGACACAATGCGAAGGTTTCCCAATTTTTTGTTTTTTTTGAATTTTTTTATGCCCGTTTCAAAATGCGGTCAAAACGGCGGGAATGACCGTTCCTAGCTAGTGGTTGAATCTTGGAATTTTATTGGTGTTTCTCTGATGAAATAGATACTTATGTACCTAGAAATGATTTTTAGAAAAAATAAATAGCAAACTATGAGGCAGCTGCAGTTCAAATTTGACCCGCTTCCACCTGAATCGGCGGAAATTTGTCTTTTTCACTAGAGGTGGATCAAAACATTTTACACCCAACCATTTGGTCAATTGTGCATTAAATATGGCCTAGTATTTTATAAAATTGATTTGGTCCAATTTTGCGATAATTATTTGGTACGTCCTTCACAAAAAAACTCATTTCGGGCACTCGAAAAACTCCCTTAGGCAACATTGTTTGCCATTCCAAGATGCATCCTTTTGCACAATATGAGATCATTTGAACAAACTATGCCATGAATGTGGCCATAAGATTGGTCATTTGGCTTGAAAGCCATGAATCTTCACGCATGACAGCTCATTTATGAGAACACTTTTTAAAAATAATTGCCGTATTACAAGTTTATTATTTTTCCTGGAAACTTGGTCACATATGATGACACAATGCGAAGGTTTTTCAATTTTTTGATTTTTTTTGAATTTTTTATGCCCGTTTCAAAATGCGGTCAAAACGGCGGGCTTGACCGTTCCTAGCTAGTTGTTGAATCTTGGAGACCTTTTGATGTTTCTCTGATTAAATAGATACTTATGTACCTAGAAATGATTTTTGGAAAAAATAATGAGCAAACTACAAGGTAGCTACAGTTCAAATTTGATCCGCTTTCTGCTGAATCGGCAGAAATTTGTCTTTTTCACGAGAGGTGGATAAAAGCTTTTGACGCCCAACCATTTGGTCAATTGTGCATTAAATATGAACTAATATTTTTAAAAAATGATTTGGTCCAATTTTGCAACAAATATTTGGTAGGCCCTTCACAATTAAGCCCATTTTGGGCACTCAAAAAATGGAAAATTGAGTTTTCGTCTAAATAAAATGAAAAAAAATTAGGCAACATTGTTTGGCATTTGAAGATGCACTCTTGTGCACAATATGAGATCAATATTTGACTTTTTCATGTGAAAAAGTAGAAGAAAAACAAAAAAAACACAACTATATGTGCTCTATTCCCATTGGTGGAATTTGTTGTCACACGGATCGATGACATGGCGCCCATCCATCCATCCATCTGTCCATACCACATCCATCCATCCATCCATCCATTTATGTACAGAGAAATAAAAGAAAATGAAAAACAAAACCCCACCCGCAACCCTCCTTCCCCCATCTCCTCGCCGCCACCCCAAACCCTACCCAGATCCCATCGATCCCCTCCTCCCATCACACCCCTCCTCCCCCCATCTCCTCGCCGCCGCCACCGCCGTCTCCCTCAGATCGAGCTCCCCATCCCGTCTTCCTCCCACCTCTCGACACCCGCACTCCCTCCCGTCTCCCACCCGCACTCTCTATCTTCCTCGCTCGATTCCCTCCTCGTCTCTCCCTCGCCTCGCCGCCACCCCCACCCACCGCCACCGGCGCTCCCCCGCTCCGCCCTATCCCCCACCGTCACCGCGAAACCCTTCACCCTCCTCCTCTCCCTCCCAGATCGAGCAGCACGTGAGGCGGCCGCCAGATCCGCCCCGACGCTACCAGATCCAATCTCGCACCGTCGACACGTGATAGGGTGCTCGAGGTCGTCTGCTCCCGCCCCCAATCGCTCGCGCACCAGGAGAGGAAGAGCGGGAGGCTACGACGCGGCCGTGCGGGTTCATCCGTGCGAGGAGAGAGTTCGCTGTGGCTTGGATGCTCCGACGCCATGGAGCTCGTCAACAAGGTCTCCTCTCTCTCTCTCTCTCTCTCTCTCTCTCTCTATGGTTTGACCCGATTTGTTTTGGGGCTCCTGTTGCTCTGTTCGTGACGCTCGTGCTTCTCTCTCTCTGCTGCAGGACACCATCTCCCTCTCCGTGTTGCTCTGTCCAAACCCAATCCAATTCGGTCCGTCCTCGCCAGCGAGGGGATGGAGGGGCCGCCGCGGCTGATGGCGGGGGCGGTGAGGGAGATATGGGAGCTGCCGGACGGGCCGGGGACCATCCAGCCGGTGCTGCAGGTGGCGGACCTACGCACCGTCACCACCAAGAACCCCGTCGGCCACCAGTCGGAGCGCTACCGCATGCTGCTCTCCGATGGCGTCCACTCCCAGCAGTCCATGCTCTCCACCAACCACAACCACCTCGTCAAGACCGGCACCCTCCGCTAAGGCGCCATCGTCCACCTCCAGGACATCACCTGCAACACCATCCAGAACCGCAGGTCCGTCGTCCGCCCCTCCTCCCCCTCGACGCTCTGGTCCGAGAAAGATTGGATCCTGGCCCGCTTGCTTCGGTTCAATTCTTGCTCATCCAAGATGCGATCTCGCGGTAGATTCTTGGGCTGTAGAGTGGATTGTTTGCCCACGACGGGGGTTTCAGAGTTGTTTGTCTCATTTAGTGAATTAGCCTGCCTGCAACCTCACTCTTATGTGGACTGTAATAAAAAGTTTGGTTTCCTATTCCACCGTGACTTGACATGCCGCTGTCTTTTTGCGAGTGTACTCTGATCCAGTGAAATGCACTTTGCTTTTCATGTCTTAATTAACAAGTACCAGTGCCAAGAAAGCCACTGGCTCCTAGTATGTGATACAGAACATTTTTAAGAACTACCCTTGATGTGTTAGGATTTTATCAACCCATGCGTGTCACGTTTTTAAATTTTGCTTGCTTACATGGTTGAGCACCTTTCATGAACTTGAGCACCTTTCTTTTTCTTCAGTACAACCACACGTTTTTTTCTTTAGCTCTCAAACTACAGCTTACATGGTTGTGCTTTCTTAGCTGTTAGCTTTCTCAGTTCTTAAAACTGTAACTGATACCACGAGTGTGAACCTTTGTGCGCAGATAATTGACAGGCAGGAGCTCTTGAGCCTGAGGACCGACGCCGAGAATCGTTACCTGAAGAAGGTCCTTTCTCCTCCACACCACCTCTGCCCCTCTCTCGTTTTGATTTGCTATGTTGGGTTCCAAGATTAGAAATATTTCTTGTTTCCATCTTTATCCATGTGCTATCATTAACTCTGAGAAAATGTTATGTTTTTGCTGATTAATGGCAGTACATCTTTGCTTTACTATCCCTAGAAGCTGCAGTTCATCTACCATAAACATGCCTAAGTTTATAAGATATGACATGTGCCAGCCCAAGCCTGCTAGCCATGCAGTCGTAGCTTCGCAAGCAACCCAACATCCTCTCATCTTTCCTCAACCTATACATCTTTTATTCTTCAGATTTTTCTTCCATTAAGCTACCGGTCTGATGGATGGTGCTTGCTGGCTTGCTGCTCTTTGAATGCTTGTGCTGCTGTACTGTGCTTCTCTAGTTGTTTGAATGCTTTTGCTGCTAGCCTGCTGGGCTGCTACTAGCTTGAATAAGTGTGCACTTGTGCTGCTGATTTAATGCTTATGCTCACGCTGCTATTGATTAATTGAAGAGAACCAACTCCAAGAAGTGATAAGTACATGTTAATTATTATTAGCTTCAAAATCTGATCAATGCCTTCTTGCAATAACAATAAGCATGAGAATTTGTAGTACTTAAATCTGAATCCCAGCGAGTATGCGATTGGTTTTCAGTTTTGCTGGACATATATGTGGATTCGGAACTGACTGGAACATGATGGTTTTGTTAGCCCACTGAAGAATTACCCAACACCTCAATACTCTGCCACACTATGTTGAGTTTTTTTAATCATGTGCAAGTTAATTGATACTACAGTAGTCTGTTTAGTCCTAGTTCTTTGCAGGACCTTGTTCTGTTAGACTCAGCATAGAAGTATGCTACTCTTGCAGTGTCATGAGGAATAAACTTGCTGATTTCATATGTCGTCCTATGGAAGTCACCAGACTCTTTTTATCAACACTAATTTCAGATAGATAGGTGCTGCTTACCATACCTAAGAGTGTAGCATGCTGTGAAGGGATACTCCAAAGTAGAAAATTAAAAGATGTTAGTAAAATCAGTATGCATCCCTAGTGATGCTTTATCTTGTTATTTTTGTCTGAGTGTTGTGCTGTAGCATCACTGACTAGTATGTTTTTTTTCGAGGTCTATACAAGTGCCATCTATGTCTGTCAACATAAGCCTCTTGTCATGTCATGTATCTATTATCACGTTAGATGTTTTATTAAGTGAATGTTGTTTTTCTTGAAAGCGTCGATGTACTGGTGCGAACACTGCTTGTGTAGTTATGACTAATCAGTTTTCCCCTCTCTTATATAGGAGTTCCTAGGTCGAAGAAATTCGAAGAAGCTCGAAGCCCCTGTCAGCGACTTGCTTTATATGTTATTGAACTTGTAATGCAGAATTTTCTTGGAATTTTGATGTAAGGCTGATCTTGGGAATTGGGTGTATATTTACTTGCTGGACTTGTTATTCAAATGCTGGTTGTACTTGTTATACAAATGCTTGGAATTTAAATTTGTGCTAAATGTATACGTAGTACTGAAAGAGGCCTTGGCCCAAACGCTACCGGACCTTAAAAAGGCCACTGACCAAACATAGTTGAACTCGGTTTCAGCAAATACCAGTATATTAATTCTTGAAAATAAATAAAATGAACTGTAAAAAGGCCGAGTTATGAAATTTAAAAGGAGAGCAAAAAAGGCAGAGGCTACAAAAATGAATTGATTGTAATAGGCTGTGGCCCAGAAATTAAAAGCCCGATTAGTTGGGCCTGGCCCATATAGCTGACCGAAATTAATAAAAAAAACATATAAAAGGCTGAATTGTTGGGCTAGGCCCATGTAGAAAACCGAATTGGACCGGGCTGAATCTTGTGCCACATCAGCTTGCCACGCTGGATGCCTATGTGGCCTGGGGAGGTTGCTAGTGACCAAAACGCCACAGTGGACATATTTTGGTCATAAACGTCTTCGACCATTCCAGAAGAAAGGTCGCTATAGTCAAATAACGACCCCCAGCTTTTGACCTTATGTTTTTGGTCACAAAAAGGTCACAAATTGAAAACAATGACCTTTCAGTGACCAATAGTGGAGGTCACTAGTTGACATATTTCTTGTAGTGATTGGGCGGCAACGGCTGGTTTCGTGTCTTGCTCCTCCTTGGAGGTGCCGCTTGGGGAGGGTTCGTGTTCAGGTTAGGTGTGTCAAAGGTCCGAGCTTTGTCTTCAGCAGCTGCTCCCGGTGGCTTTCCGGTAGTCTCCTGGTGTCCTTGGTTGCGGCGGTATAGTGGATGTTGTGTGCTCATTGTCGATGGTGTTGTGCTCTGCGGTTGCTCCTGGCCCCGAGGTTACCATCACTTCTGCTCTAGGGTGAGCGCTTCTCAGGTCCGCTAGTTCGAGGCCTTTCGATCCAAGGCGAGAGGGAAGGGTCCCTCCACGGCGCGAGAGGAGGAAGACGCCTGGTTTTCTTCATCCTGGGAGTCAGCCCAGTTCATGCCCATTCTCTGTTCTAGCAGGTCTTCATCCTGCTCTGCCTGTCGCTACCTTTGTTATCAGTTATGTTGCTTTCTTCGGCTAGTACAAGCTATGGGCTCGTTTCCTTTCGTGCTTGTGTGCTGCGTTGAGTTGTAAGCTTCCTAGAGTGCTCCCTTGTATCGTTGGGCCGATGTGGTTTGATGTTTGTTTGTAATTCCTGGCCGGTTGATGGCTTTGTTAATTCAAAGCCGGGCTCTTCGCGAGCCTTTGTTCTAAAAAAAAGCTAGATTAGTGCGCATGAGTTCATTTCCTGCATACTAACGGCAGTTCGTGATGATGACCTAATAAAATGGATATGGATGCCACGCATGCATGGTGCTGAATATATTAATTGGTTGATTAGCCCAACTCATAGGAACAGCGAAAAAAGATGGCCGGGGATGCAGTGTTAAATAAAGCAAGGGCATGCCACGAAATTGGGAGCCTTCTGCGGATCAGCAACTCTGCTAATAATGGAGCATAAACTATATCATTTGGACGGGAGACTTCTGAAGATCATTTTCATTTGTTAATCACAGAGTTAATCATTTGGAGATAGCATACAAAAACCGTTCGTACGTATGTGATACACTATTTTATTCTACAAGAGACAGACAGAGAGGGGATCTTGAGAAGGTGAGCTTGCTGACCGAATCGATGCGATATCTCTGCAAGATATGTGGAAATAATAAACAGAATATGACACCTCATAGATTGGATCAGAATAGTGCTAGCACAAGTCTACGACTGTAGGTCCACGTAGAGCGCACGTTTATCATCAGAAAACATTATGCTTCGGACCCTTCAATTGCTTGCCTTTTACTCGCAATATTTTTTTGCTTGCCTTTCTTTTGTGGGTGATCAGTTTCTTGCCTGCATACGAATTTCTTGTAAGTTTTTTTAATAGTTTACGATGAAACGTGGTCAATAAAAATACGACGTTCGTTTGAACAAGCTAGCAAATTTAGTACTACGTACTGTGGTCCTTCAGCTAGCACTCAGTAGAGAAAAATCCAAGGAAACTATGCTTAACGATAAGAGGGACGTGCTGGCTCTTGAGTCAATTTTGTCAATAAGAATGGTATTTGTCCTGGTTTCAAGGAAACTGTCATGCAAGCGTGAAAAATAATTAAATTTTTGATATAGTACTACTATGTACCGTGTAAAGCTGCTTATATCCTCTGGAAAAAAAAAGGCCTCAAGCTTCTACATATACTCCTACGGTCCTACCTCACATGTAAGGAGGAATTGTTTAATCTATTCTTGTTGTGGACTTAGGTTGGTAAAAGGAATATAGTGAAGTGTCGAGCAGCTGATCTCTGGAACAACACGCGGAGCAAGTCAGCAGTCACATACACCGTTTATTCGTCGCACTTTCCTATCTTTGAGAAGTCTCAACTGTAGCGCATCGAATGCAACACTGCTCACGTTTGAACAGATTCTCACCTCAACAAGAACGTGCAGATGGAAGAGCACCATATACTTCTAGATGCTTGATCGGCAAGATACACATGCACAATCGGTGTACTTGTGTGGCATCATCACTTTACAACAAGACAAACAAAGGGAGGGACGGAGCTCGTAGAGTATCTGATTCTGATCCCTGCAGGTTAGCCATGTACTTAAGCATTGTTTAGTCGAATTAACACTTGTATATAGGATGTCCCTAAAGAACTCAACGTTGACGCACATCTGGACGTAGTATGATGGTTAACGAGCACGTTGCTAGCATCTAGCGAGACGTGTATGTATGCCATGTCGTCCCTAATGAATTAACTATCATAAATATATGAAAGAACAGGTGCTTCCATAATTCTCCCATCAAGGTTTCATCTCTGGTCGATTTTACTGCAGAATTTTGGTTTCTTCGAGACATGGCAGGCTACCACGACGACACCGCAAGCTTTCAAGAGGAGCCATGGTTCAGTGTATGGAAGGAGCACAAGATTATGAGAAGGACACGGATGTGGAGTCGTTGTCAGGGTCGTCGCCGCCGGTGCAAAGGCGTACATGATCGATGCTGCGGGTTGGAATTTGAAGCCAGAATTGTTTAAGCGGGGCTAATCAGGGATCAGATCCCAACGGTACTTGCCCCGCTGATCCTTTTCCTCCGACTTTCTGCAGAGCGATCCACGATGCGATATGTATATCATACAGTATATACTATAGGGAATGTATGCACGCGCGCGGTGTGTATGTATTCTCAATCAAAAAACTGAAAAGGTCAGCCTGCTCCACGCGTCCAAAGAACATTTCTTTCTTCATCTTTGAGGTAAATAAATGCCCAAAGAAAGTAGGGGCACCCGCTGTTCAGGTCCTGTTATGTTGAGAGAAAAAGAAGCTCCCCCGCAACAAAAAAAAAAAGAAAAAAAAGAAGCAAATGATCCGGTCACACTTGGAGGTGCCTGCGCTTTTTGTTGTACACAGTACAGATGCAAGCGCTTGCACGCAATGTTCACGTCCACACTTGGAGGTGCCTGCCCTGCCAACGAGTTTCACTGATTTCGTTCCCATTCCAATACAAACAAACTATGGTAACATGTATGCAGCGTTTATACGTACTCAGACAGAATAATTGGCATTACTAATTAGTGATCTTCAGAGCCCTCCATCGTGACGACATATATCCTTTACGATGAGAGTGGTTTTTTAGCTCCCGGATGCGCCTACACTCTATATGAATAGCAAATTAAAGAAAAATAGAAAACAAAGTCAAAAAAATCTGAAACTCTGCAACGTCAAATATGATCAAAGTTTGTAGGTGTTTGCAAGTTTTCATGCCAAAAAAAACATTCAAGGAGCTCTACAGAAGAAAAAGATTTTAATGCTTGAAGTTTTGAGCACTTTTAGCACTGAAATCTGTAACTTGTGTTATTTGAGGAGCTCTACATGATACAACCCACGTCAGCACACACACATCTTATAGCATCACATCCAATGACTATAAAAATAAATGAGATCAAATTATATCTCATCTAGATGAGTTCTAGCAAAACTGTATTTTGTTATGAAAGCTTGCAAGAATACCGCTTCAGTTCAGCTTACTAGTATGTGCCTACTTTCTTTATGCTCGCCGAACATAGTACGCTGAACTGAAGGAAGGATAAGTACTTGCGCCTATTTTCTTTATGCTCACCGAACAGAACAATCTATTTTTCTGACAAACGATCATGGATTTTAAAATGCAAGTGCACAGATGTTCTGTATTGCATTATATCGCGGTTTATTTAGTTCCAGGTTTCAACCCCATGCATATGCATTGGATCGATGTTCTGGAAAACAAGTTGGAACTGCTACCCTAGAAGCACTAGCAAAACGTGATGCTAATCGGATGCTGACTAGGAGTAGTACATTACTACTAGTACATGGATCATAAACAGCTTTGGTGCAGCACTATTCTATCCTTAGTTCCTTACGCGCGACGCACACACTGGACTGCCATTAACAAAGTTGTTCAAGCATCCAGAAAAAAACAAGTAGTTCAAGCATCTATAAATAGATGAAACCAACCACTGCACCCACCATCCCAATCATCGCAACAGCAGCAGCAGAGCCGAGCAGAGCAATCTTCTTCGATCTCTCGTCAATGGCCAAGATCCAGCCCCTTTCTTCGTCTCCTTGCTCCACTTCTTCCTCCGGAGTTCAACAGGGCAGGCACGCGTACACGGTGTGGATGAAGTCGCTGGTGTTCAACGGCAACGGCTGCGCGGTGTACGGCCCCGACGGCGCCGTCGCCTTCCGCGTCGACAACTACGGCTGCAGGGGCGGCCGCGAGGTCCTCTTCATGGACCGCGCCGGCAACGCCCTCATCAGGATCAGGCGCAAGGGCTTCGGCATGTTCAGGAGGTGGGAGGTCTCCCGCTGCGCCCAAGACGGCGGCCAGGACAAGGAGGCGACTCCTTGGTTCAGCGTGCGCCGGGCCGAGAAGGGCGGGGCCGCCGTCGTGATGCACGGTGGCGCGGGGACGTGCTACACGATGGACGGATGCTCGCGCAAGCCGGAGTACAGAATCCGCGACGTGGATGGCACGGTCGTGGCGGAGGTGGCGCGGAAGCAGACGGCGGCGGGTGTGGTGCTCGGGGAGGACGTGCTGACGCTGACGGTGGGAACGGAGGTGGGCCACCTGCTCGTCTTGGGTTTGGTCGTTGTGCGTGGCCTCATGAACGGATCAATGTGATGGATGCTCCTTCTCCGGCCGGTTCTCCCGGCGAAAATCTCCAATTTTGTACAGCTAGTTTAGAGTAGCCGAGAGTTTGTTTCACACGAACATTTAGAAAGCATTTTGGGAACATTTTTAGCCAAACTGAGGACATGTAAACTCTTTTTGGTGGATGGTTTTTCACCCTTCATCAAGGGTTGTTCGAAGAAATCCTTGTAGACGTATACATGTGGTAACATAATTACAAATGTTTTCTGTTTGGATGGAATGCAACAACGATTTGACAAAGTCAGAGCTAGATTCTTTTGGACACGGGATGCCATGAAAAAAAATACCATATGATTGGATGGATAGACCTTTGCACCCTAAGGGAGTGAATTGCAGAAAACATCGATATTGAAGGTTAGGATTGCAGTAACCACATTTCTACGGTTTTGTGCTAGAAACCACTAATTTCAAGTCTAACTTTTTGCGAGAAAAGCACTAGCTGGTGGCTTTGTGTCATTTGATGACGATTATGACATGTAGGGACCGCAAATGATAACGTGGCATAACTGTTCATGTTGGACGTCGTTATAGATATTTTTTTACCAGAAAATCCCTTCCTTCTTCAAAAAAGAAAAAAACACTCATGAGTAGAGGGGTCGCCTCCGACATGTCGTCCTGGTGCCGCCCCTCCCTCGCCGGCCACCTCCCCGTGTCCTCCCGGTGCCGCCCCTTCCTCGCTGCGCCGCCTCCCTATATGCTCCCGGCGCCGCCCCTCCTGCGACAGGAGCACCACCTCGGGGGAGAGAGCGCGAGCAGCCGCGGCGCCCGCCGCGCACGGGGGTGCGCAGCCGCAGGGCTGGCCGCAAGCGCGAGCAGTAGCGGCGCCTATGGCCATGACGCGAGGAGCAGTGGCACGGGTGTGCACAGCAGCGGCCCTGGGCACGCATGGGAGCAGCGGCAGCGCGCATGGTAGCGAGCGCGAGGAGCAGCGGCGCGGGCACGCACCGTGCATGAGAGCAGCGGCGGTGCGCATGGCGACGAGCGTGAGCAGCAGCGGGGCGCATGGCCGCGAGCACAAGGAGCCGCGGCACGGGCGCGCGCCGTGCATGAGAGCAGTCGCGGCGTGCATGCCGAGAGCATGAGCAGCAGCGGCGCGCATGGCCGCGAGCTCGAGCAGCGGCGGCGTGTGGCCATGCATGGACGGGAGGAGCAGCGGCACTGGCTGCGCATGAGCGGGAGCAAGGAGCAGCGACGTCGTCGGTGGGGGAGATGGCCACCATGGTCGTCGACGGTGGCCTCGCGGAGGAGAGACGGGGAGGTAGGCAGTGAGGGGCTGCTTGCTTTTTTAGTTTTTGAAGAAGGGTGTACATGTAAATTTTTAGGGACTATTTTGTAAATCTGTATAAATCCTCTGTCTATCGGCATCTACTGTGAACCGGTATGCCACGTCGGCAAAAGTGTGACCAGCTGTCATAATCGTCATCAAATGGGCCAAAGCGGCCAGCTAGTTTTTTTTCAAAAAAATAGACTCGGAATTAGTGGTTTTTGGCACAAAACTGTAGAAGTGTGGTTTCTGCCACCCTGGCCTTCAATGTCGATGTTTTCTGTAATTCACTTCACCCTAAGGCTCTGAAAGGACATGTGTTGTTCACTTGCAAGAAGATGAATATATTACTTCTCATGAAATGGTGTTGGAAGCTTTCTCAGAATCCCATGGGGTTGTGGGTGACGATCTTAAATTAGTTTAGATACTAAATTTGCGGTGACCAACGGATAGGAATTTTTTTTCTAGTTCACCAAATGGCTTAGTACAACGCCCCTTCATAAGAAATATCCTCACCTCTTTGTCCTAGCCTCAGAGCCTACAATTAGTGTTACCAAGCTTTTGCAAGACAACAGAGTCAACATTAAGTTTAAGTGCAACCTCAAGTAACTGAGTGCTAGGAAATTGGAATTTGCTCCGTGAGAGTTGGTTTGAGTTACCCTTAATGACAACGCCGATACAACCTCATGGGAGATGGAAGCGTAAGGTCACTACTCTGTTAAATCTATGTATAAGTATTTGGTTCGTGGGTCTGCCACTGCCTTGCTTAATTAGTGCCTTTGGTCTACATTGGTGCCACTGAAAGTGTGTGTCTTCTTGTGGAGAATGGTGCAGGACTGTTCCGGCCTTGGCCATCAACCCACTGAAACATCATGGCTTGGGTGCTGGCACTTGTGTGTTACGCTTGGAACCTGAGAACACCAATCACATTATTTTCAACTATGCACCGACCGAATCATTTGGAGATGTATTTGCAAATGCTTTGGTTGCACTTGGGATCCAACCACTTCTAATGAGGTGATTGATATTCTCAAGAATCTTAGAGGTCATCTCAGACGCGTAGCTTGAAGGGCAGTTGCGATGCTAGCCTTGAAGTTGTGTAATTGTCGCAACAAATTTGCTATTGAGGAGGCATCCCAAATCATCCAACTGACTATATTAAAATCTCTATTTTCTTTAGTTGTGAGGGTCCCTAGGGAAGATGAAGGCCATGGGAATGTGCACTGAATCAACAGAGAAAGTCAGATCCCATGATGATCACTAGCAACGTTTATCTAGAACCCATTCCTATGTTTTGTGCTCAATGTCGAGGCCTTGTTTTAGTATTTGGTACTTATGTATCTTTGTGGTTTTGGTTTGTTCTGTAAGACTATGTTATGTTGGTCTATCCACTTCTCGAGCGTTATTGATTTAAAGTAAGAAGCTTTAGGCACCTTCCATCTAAAACAACTACAAATGTTCTCTTAGCGAGTACATTTTCCTGAACTTTATCATTAGCAAGACCAGTGATTTTGGTCATGCTCTAATTTGTACTGGAGAATAGGATCGTTCAATTCCTAAATCACCTCCCAGAACAACTTACATAAAAGGAGGCACAAACATCATGTATCGATTTTAATGCCTGTTACCTACTTATATGACAGCTTCAACCCGGTCACATACATTCTTATTTGACCAATTGACTCAAGAAAAAGTGTGTGTGGTAAACCATACTTCCATTGGAATTTCCACTGGTGGCTGCTAGAAGGACCTCTGTTTTTTAAATCTGCTATCTTGATTCGTATTTTTTTCTGTAAGGGTTTGTGCTGATTGATATACTACTTGTGGACTTTTAGCAAGAGAAAAAGTCGCACACACGTGGGGAGAATCCACATTTTGCGTTTGGAAAGGGGCACAAGTCACAATTATAATTTTTTTAATATTTTTTACCTAGTTATATGTCAGTTTCCATTCAACCCAGTCAAATACGTTCTTATCTGACTAATTAGCTCAAGAGCCAACATGACCCCATATGATTAAGCATACTTTCCTTGAAATTTCCACCAGTGTCTGCTCTCTAAAGAATGTCTCTATTTAAAATTTAATAACTCGTATCAAACTTTCAATAGGGACGAAGTTCCAAGGTTGATCATACCTCATCGGAAACTATTAGAATACAATTTATTTGCGTGGAATTTGTATCCTACATGCAAGCACTTTTTTTAGAAACATGGTACAGGCGCGGCCGCTAACATACACACACTACACTTATACTTATGAATGAACACACACTACACTTATACTTATGAACGAACACACGTACACCTATGAGCACCTCAAAGATAGTGAGCCAGCAGGTCATGAGATTGATGTAGTCACCACAGGCGGCTGGTTACTAATGGAAACATCACCTCACACAGAATGAATATTTGCCTTTATGAGACACGCAGTTTGATACCTTGTGCGTTCAGTGTACAACTATCCTCCGTTCAACCATATGTCAAGCACTGAGTCTTCGTTGATAAACATGTGCTCTATTGATGTCACTACCGTTGTAGACTCGTATTACTCTGATCCGTTCGTTGAGGTGCCATTTTCTTCTTTATTATTCACACATCTTGCAGAAAAACTGCAATTGCTACGGTCAGCAGGCTTCTCTTCTGAAGATTTCATCTGTCTCGTATAAACTACTCCAGTACAATAGTAGTTCTAACAATTTTGTTATTACTAAATGATTTTCAGAAGTCTCCGGTCCTAACAATTTTTTGTGTGCCAAATTATCACAGAAGGCTCCCGAATTTGTGGTACGCATGCACTTGCTTTGTTTAACACCGCATCTTCGGTCATGTTTTGTTCCTAGCTCTTCTGATTTGGGAGATAGGCTAATCACTTGACCCATTAAAATATACTCACTTTCTTCCATATTAGTTATTATAGCTGAAATGGATGTATATATGTAATATAGTAGTTACTCAAATGGATGTATCTAGGATTGAAATACGTCTACATACATCCATTTCAGCGAGAAATAATATGAGACGGAGGGACTACTCACTACTCAACATTTTCCATGCAGTGCATCTGTATCCGTTTAAATTAGGTCATCACCACAAATTGCCGCTACATTGCAGGAAACAAGCTCATGCATACACTAATGTAGGGTATGAAAGGTATGAATGTAGCTTAATTTTCTTGTACTCTGTCAACTGCCACGTGTGCATTGACGGTCTGTTTTAAAATAATCTGTGGAGTGACATCAGAGAAAACGAAAGTGAAAACAAGTATGGGGATTAGATCGACCTTTATCTAAACCTAGATAGCCTGTTTAGCTAGCAGCTTAATTAGGTGCAATGCAACAAGGAGTACTTATATCATTGGGTCGTTGTGCATACAGGTACCTGCTTTATAGATATAAGCTCACCAAATAGAACAAACAATCAGTAAGACATATTCATCATCGACATTGTGATTGGTCCAATAACTCTCACATGCTACATGTTGTGACTTGCATATTGGATCCAAGTTTGCAAATTAGGAACAACTCTTGCAGAATCGTCATATCGGCAGCCTCCAGAACGTGTATGGAGGACTTTTCATCGTAAGTTTGCATGCTGCCGAGTCAGTGTGCAAACTCAGAATCAGCTAAAACAGAGGCTCCAAAATTTTCATGTGGGTGGGACCCGTTGTCATAGACTATAACTTTTTCTTCCCTGATTCTCCACCCACGCACGCAGAGCAAGCAGAAATTAACACAGACCATTTCATTCATAGGTAGGGGCGGAAAATTTAAAACATCGCGACTTAGATTCATAGAACTACTAATATTAAACTACTAAACCTACAACTAAACTAGCTGTGGCAGGGACGACGACAAGACTTCCCAACGTGGGACGTGCCGATGAAGAATGCGGCATTGGACACCTCAATATCGTGAAACGAGTGAGGATGGCCTCGCCCCATGCCGGCCATGTGCGCAGGATGAAATTTCGAGCCGCAATAGTGAACAAACGGGACAGTGTGGTGTCGGTGGGAATGACACCTATGGGATCACGGAAATCCCTATTACGGTTGCGGGCGCGGGGTCGTGAGAAGAGCGGGATCAGCAATCAGCACAAGCATACGGGTCGTTTACCCAGGTTCGGGCCGCGAGGATGCGTAATACCCTAGTCCTGCTTTGGTGTCTATTTGAGTGTTCTTGGAGTTCTTGAGCTAGCTACGATGAGTGTAACTTGTCCAAGGGTCCGAATCCTTCTCCTGGATGCCTTGGCCCTCCTTGTATAGTCAAGGGGATCACGACTGTGGCACACAGGAGGTGGCATCAGTATACAGTGTCTAAGCTTATCGCTTAGCCATTACGGGACAAGACGCATTTAATGCGCCTCTTAGGTGTCCCCCTCACTTTATCGGGACGGAAACCAGCCCCCGTCCCGTCCGTCGCCGCCCCACCTCGCTCCGACACGCGTCCAGGCCAGAGATGCGCATGGTGCCATGTAGGCTGGCAAGCTGCTGAGGTGGCGCGGTGGTAGGGCCTTCACCAAGATTTGCATGCCACCACGTAGGCACGCGCTGAGTTGGCCTGGAAGCCTCATGTCGACACGTAGGTGCCTGCCTAGCTGGTGGGCTGGCAGCTGCATGGGAGCGGCGGTGGAGACTTGGCGGGTGTGGGCCTGGCCATGGCCCCACGGATGTCCTCGGCAAGGGCCTTGCCGGGGCCCCGGCAAGGGTCTTGCCATGGCGTCATGGTCGTCCCCGGCAAGGATCTTGCCGGAGGTCTTGTGGGTTTCCCCGGCACGGATCTCGCTGAGGTTTGTCGTCTTCTAATCCCCATCTGACTTAAAGTGTTCATGATCTTCACAAAAATCTGCATGCCATCATGGAGGTGCCTCCCGAGCCTTGGTTTCAATGTGGTTGATGACGTTGGAAACCTCGGGCAAGGGCGGCGCCTCCGCTGGTGTTGGGCGAGTTGCCCTAGCAAGATTCTTGCCGGGGTTGCGGAGGCCGCCCCGACAAGGGTCTTTCCGGGGGAGTCCACCTCGCCCTCTTGGTCCTTGTGTCTCGGTCTTGGCGTTTCTTTGACCGGCTTGTGGCTTCGGCCTCCTTCCCTTGCCTTTCCAAGTGTGGCCTCGGGCGTGGCTCTGACTACCCGTGCATAGGTAGACGGGTGCAGAGTAGAACCCCTACTTATGTACATAGACAGTAGCCCCAGGGCCTGGGCCACACATAAGCGCGACGCGTTGTTGGGCTAGGCCCAGAACGGTGCGTGGGCAGGCAGGGCCGGCTTTGACTATGGTAATCCTTCATCCGCTGCGCTTCCCCAAGATTCGCGTTGAATGCGTGACATGGGGATCGCGCGTGGGGTGACCTAAGCGTGCTTGCGACATCCTGTGGTGAATAGTAAAGAGGCGGCTTGCGGCCCTTTAAGACCGCGGGGCCATTGCTCATTTACGCTTTCTGCTCTGGAATCGTCGCTCCACGCATCCCACTACGCCCGCCCCTTGCGCCACATACGCCGCATGAGGGCGGGTGACAGGCGCGCGGAATATGGGAAGACGTGCGCGCGTGGGTCGATACCCACGCGCCTTCAATTGGGCGGGGAGGGCGGTCAACGGCCTCGCCCGTTGTCGTCTTAATGAGCTGGGTTGGTTGAGAGGGGCGGCCGAGCCCTGACCCCGCCCCTTTATAAGGAGAGGAGCGGGAGGGATGGCACCCTTCAGTCACTCGCCATCCGCCTCCTCCCACTCTTGCTTCTTCCTTCCCTCTGCCATGGCGAGAGGGCGTGTTGATGCTTCGATGGTGGCGGCGAGGGTCTCTGCTCAACAGCGTGCCGCTCCTCCCCAAGAGCTCGTGGCAGCGGAGCCGGCCGTGAGGGGAAGGGGGAGGGGGCGAGGCCGAGGCTGCCGTGGTGCTCAGGGAAGAGGAGGACGGGGCGGCGCATCAGCCTCACCTCCGGCAGCGGTCCTTCCTCCAATGGAGGGCCACGTCGGGGACCAGCCCTGCGAGTTCTTCATCAGGATGCGCCGGCCGGCGCGTCATCGTCTTCGTCTCCCTACTCCATTCGCTCGGGTGATGGAGCTCGACCCGCCGCAGGCGCTGAGACTGCATATGAGGGGCTGTGGGAATAGCGGCACATGGGCCGATGTCGATTTCCCAGCCCCTCATGTCATGTATCTCCATCGCGGTGGAAAACCTTCACTCACATCCACAGCCTGACGACGGGGCTCATTCTCTACTTCAAGCTAATGGAGAATGGCCTCCTCACCATCAAGGTCTTCGGCGACTTCAGAACTCGCCTGAAGTGCTGCGTTGAGAGCTCCTCGGATGACGAAGACTCATCCTCGAGCGAGAGT
Source organism: Triticum aestivum (assembly GCF_018294505.1). Classification (NCBI taxonomy): domain Eukaryota; kingdom Viridiplantae; phylum Streptophyta; class Magnoliopsida; order Poales; family Poaceae; genus Triticum; species Triticum aestivum. The sequence continues at coordinate 747,953,289 of NC_057801.1, forward strand.
GATGAGGAGGACAGCGGCAGCGACGACGAGGGTAGCAGGCAAGAGGATGACGGGTCCGACTAGGTGTCGGACCTGCCGCCCAAGGCGGTGCCGGCAGCAGCAGCATCTGCACCGGGCCCCTTCTCCTTGTGGGGCCGTCTCCTTGAACTTCTTGGGGTTGCCTCCCTGGGCGGCTGGTGCGGGAAGGCCGGAGAAGGCGAAGAAGACGGGTGGCGGGTGGAGTACGATGGCACCGACGCCTTCGTAGCATATTGACGGACCGCTGCCTCATCTTCCAGCTCTTCTTCCAGCACCGCCATCACCAGCCCTCTCTTAGGCGGCCGCCGACATGTTCTCTTGGCGCCTTCTGCTGCTCGTACCTTGCCTAGGTGCTCCTTTTGCCCTCTTGTCTTCTTGTTCCGTTTCTTGAGGAGAGCGACAAGAAAGGGATTACGAGCATCTTATCTCTTTTTAGCTTGTAAGCCTACGGGTCTTAGTTAGATTTAAAACTTGTAATCCCCTTGCTCATGTTTACATTCTGTACGGACTGTACCTGTCTGTGGTGTATTAATGAAAAAGGGTGTTTGCCGGGTTCTTTGTGCGTGAGCAAAGCTCATACCAAGGAACAAATCCTTGTTACTTTTAATGTAAATATTGTCGCCCGCCAACAGGCCTTGCCGCCCCCTTTCTTCATTCGACCATACTCGCGCTCTCGGCGGAGACATGGGTGAAGTAGGGTTAAGCCCTACGCTTGCTTCCTCACCACCGCGGCTACAACCAGACCCCAACCCACACTAGTAGAAAAAGGGGCAAATCTGAGACACATTAGTGCCGGTTTGATTTTGAGCCGACACTAATGTGTCCATTAGTGCCGGTTCCAATGGCTAGCCGGCCGCTCTCATTAGTACCGGTTCGTGGCGAACCTTTAGCACCGGTTCGTGCCACGAACCGGTACTAAAGAGAGTGGTGGCAGGATGTTGTCAGTCTGGGGCCCGTCCAGCACACGAACCGGTACTAAAGGTCGACGTACATAAACCCTTCGTCCACCCGAGCCACTCTATTCTTCCCCTTTCCCCTCACTTCCTCTGTTCTTCACCTCTCTTCCTCGAGCTCCTCACAAATTTTGCCCAAAATTTGTCAGATTTGAAGGCCCCCATCCAATGATCACAAAGGTTAGCAACTTTGTCCTTTCAACTCTCATTGCTAGATTAGCTCTTGCAATGCTTTGTATAGTGATTAATTTGGGAGGAATTATATTTGCTAGTATTTGATTTATATGCAATTTGTGGTTAAAAATAACACTTAGTTTGCATATGTAGGTGTGGTTTACTTAGTGCCTGAGGGAGTCCTGGACTAGGGGGTGTCCGGATAGCCGAACTATCATCATCGGCCGGACTCCAAGACTATGAAGATACAAGATTGAAGACTTCGTCCCGTGTCCGGATGGGACTTTCCTTGGCGTGGAAGGCAAGCTTGGCGATACGGATATGTAGATCTCCTACCTTTGTAACCGACTTTGTGTAACCCTATCCCTCTCCGGTGTCTATATAAACCGGATGGTTTTAGCCCGTAGAACAATAACAACAATCATACCATAGGCTAGCTTCTAGGGTTTAGCCTTCTTGATCTCGTGGTAGATCTACTCTTGTAATACCCACATCATCAATATAAATCAAGGAGGACGTAGGGTTTTACCTCCATCAAGAGGGCCCGAACCTGGGTAAAACATCGTGTCCCTTGTCTCCTGTTACCATCCGCCTAGACGCACAGTTCGGGACCCCCTACCCGAGATCCGCCAGTTTTGACACCGACATTGGTGCTTTCATTGAGAGTTCCTCTGTGGAGTCACAATCAGGAAGGATGCCTCTTCCCGTCTTTAAAGACGGTACCATTGCCAAAGGAGATTTGGCCGCCGGTCAAGCTATCCGGCTGGGTGGTTTTCTTATAACTGCCTGTCCGGCCACCGCTTCGACGATGACCTCTCGGGTCATCAAAAGCGATCTTTGCATTAACTCGGAATTCGCCGAGCAGCTGGATCCGATGGAGCTCTCCTCCATAAACGAGCTCTTGGATCGCATTGCCGCCCTGGGAGTCGCTACAGACTATGATCAGATTGGGCTTAAAATTGATCTGAGAGAAATTAACTCTCCCCAGGCTACCCACCATGTTGCTGTGGTAGAAGAACAACACGGCGACTCTTCCCCCATATTAAGAACCAGTTATGTCCGGATCCCCGATCCCTCCATGCCGGATTCCCGCGGAGGGACGGACGTCAATCGAGTACTGAACCTAAAGTCAGGCAGCGGACTAGATTCGTTGGACGACCTCCAGCAATCCAAGCTTCCAAATCCGGAAATTTCTCGGCCTTTGAGCCTCAGATTGGGCGGGGCTCTAAATTTAGTTCCACCCGCCCACCCAAACACAAGCGATCTATCTCAAATACGGCAAGAGCCCGATGAAATAGTACATCATTACTGGGCCAGATTCCTCCTGGTTATGGACAGGATAAAGGACTGCCATGAGGAAAGCGCAATCTCTATTTTCTGCAATAATTGCACGGACAAGGGAATCATGAATGCCATAAGTCATCGCGAGGTCACGCGCTTCGCCGACCTGGCGACCATAGTACGAAAATACTGTGCAATGGAGAGTGCCTGGAAAACCGAAACTAGATTTAGGGACAATCCGACCCTGAACACAACCTTAGTCCGGAATAAAAGGGTGCACAACACTAAAGCACCTGGGTCAAAAACCAAAAAGCAAAAACCCCCCAAAGGGTACGGAACCGTACTGGAAGAATGGCTCAGCGGACCCTGCAACATATCAGCGCATGATTCAGACATGTCTGGCTACCCAGATTGGCAAAACAGTGGAGGCATATGTAGACGATGTGGTCGTCAATACCAAACACGTCGAAACTCTAATAGACGATTTGAGGCTCACATTCGACAACCTCCGAGCATATGACATTAAGCTTAACCCGAAAAAAATGTGTTTTCGATGTACCAGCCGGAAAGCTCTTGGGCTTCATTGTATCCGGTAAAGGAATTGAAGCAAACCCAGCCAAGATCCGAGCTCTCTCACAATTGGACATCCCAAAAGACCTCAAACAAATACAAAAATTGACTGGATGCGTGGCGGCCCTAAGCCGCTTCATCTCCCGTTTGGGAGAAAAGGCATTGCCCCTCTACCGCCTCCTCAGGCGCACCGAACACTTCGAATGGACGGATGCTGCCACAGCCAGACTCGAAGACATAAAGGCCATACTGGCCACAAATCTGGTCCTGGCCGCGCCCAACTTGGGCGAACCAATGTTGTTATATATCACGACAACACATCAAGTTGTAAGCGCGGTGCTCGTCGTCGAACGAGAAACAGAAGGGCACAAATTCCCTCTTCAAAAACCAGTGTACTACGTATCCACTGTCCTAACTCCATGTAAGTCCCGGTACCCACATTATCAAAAGATAGCGTACACGGTGTTCATGGCATCCCGGAAGCTACGACACTACTTTCAAGAGTGTTCGATAACAGTGGCCTCCGAAGTACCTCTCAACGACATCATAAACAATCGCGACGCGACGGGCAGGATTGCAAAATGGGCCATTGAGCTTTTACCATTCGATATAGCCTACAAACCGCGGCGAGCTATTAAGTCGCAAGTTTTGGCTGACTTCATCACCGAATGGACTGAAGCCGAACTCCCTAAAGAGTACAACGCATACTCCAATTGGATTATGCACTTCGACGGCTCTAAAATGTTGGCCGGCTTGGGGGCTGGCGTCCTGTTAATGTCCCCAACCGGAGATACAGTCCAATACGTACTTCAAATAATGTACACGGACTCCAACAACGCAGCCGAATACGAGGCCCTTCTACATGGTCTCCGGATGGCCATCTCCATGGGCATTCAACGCCTAGTGGTCCGCGGGGATTCAAACCTCGCAATATCCCAAGTAAATGGAGACTTTGACGCCAAGGATCCGAAAATGGCAGCCTACCGTAACGTCGTCTTAAAAATGTCAGCTCGGTTCGAAGGACTCGAATTCCACCACGTAGCCCGGGACAACAACCAGGCAGCCGACGTGTTGGCATGCATCGGCGCAAAACGCGACGCCGTCCCTCCAAACATCTTCCTGGAGCGGCTCTTTAAGCCATCCGTACTATGGGAAGAGGAGTCCGGAAATAGCAACCCGGAACCAACCGCGCCACCCAACACGAAACATTCTGACACAATCGGTGGCTTAGCCAATGAAATAACACCCTCAGCCCATGAAATAATGGCAGTAATCGCCCCGTGGACGGAACCATTCCAAGCCTACTTAACTAGGCAAGAACTTCCCGAAGACCAAAATGAGGCCCGCTGCATAGTTTGGCGATCTAAAGCCTACAAGGTCCATGAGGGAGAACTTTATAAGAAAAGCACAACCGGAGTCCTTCAAAGGTGTATCTCCGAAGAGGAAGGGCGAAATCTCCTGGCTGAAATTCACGCCGGACTCGGTGGGCACCACGCCGCAGCCCGGGCCCTCGTAGGCAAGGCCTTCCGTACAGGATTTTATTGGCCAACTGCCCGGGCAGATGCTCAGGACTTAGTCCAATGATGCGTCGATTGCCAGCTCTTTGCTAATCAAAGCCACATGCCACCCACCGCCCTCAAAACTATACCCATCACCTGGCCGTTCGCGGTCTGGGGGCTTGATATGGTTGGACCCCTTAATGGGGGAACCCACAAGCAAAAATACCTATTGGTCATGGTGGACAAATTCACCAAATGGATAGAGGCCAAGCCAGTTAAAACGGCCGAATCCGGACCCGTGATAGACTTCATATCTGGGGTAGTACACCGTTATGGTGTCCCCCACAGCATCATCACTGATAACGGCATGAACTTCACGGCCGACGAGGTTAAACTCTGGTGCAAAAATATGGGCATCAAGCTCGACTACGCTTCAGTCTATCACCCCCAAACTAACGGTCAAGTCGAGCGAGCAAATGGTCTAATCATGAGCGGCATCAAACCCAGACTAGTGCGGTCCCTCAAGGAATCTAACACATACTGGGTAGAGGAGCTCGACTCTGTACTCTGGGGGCTGCGGACCACGCCAAACCGCACTACCGGATTCACACCATTTTTTATGGTGTACGGCGCAGAAGCAGTTCTGCCCTGCGATATAATTCATGACTCACCTCGCGTGCACATGTACGAAGAAAGAGAAGCCGAGTTGGATCGGCAGGACAGTTTGGACGCCTTAGAGGAGGAGCGGGACGTGGCAAAAGCTCGTTCCGCATTCTATCAACAGTAGGCTCGAAGATATCAAAGCAGAGAAGTACGGGCCAAAACTTACAATGTTGGCGAACTTGTTCTATGCCTGCTGGACAAGAAAAAGGACAAACTTAAGCGCAAGTGGGAAGGCCCCTTCATCATCGACCAAGTCCTGACCGGCGGAGCATACCGTCTACGTAACGCATCTGACAACCGACTCGAGCCAAACCCATGGAACGCAGCTCGTCTCCGAAGATTCTACGCCTAACGCCGGACTCAGAGTTCGTCTCCCTCCTCCATCCACATTTTACATTTTCACTGTCTCTTGTCCCCCTCCTTCTTCCCACTTTATTTTCAATGCCTTTGATAGGCTGATTTGCGCATTGTTCGCACTCACTTGATGTGCTCCTAGCACTCATTATACCTGGGGGCTTCTTTAACAGAAGCTTATTTATACGGGCTTCATGCCCAACACATGTGTCATACTTCCGCATGTACCTTTTATTCACCATTATATGCATCGATATGACTTCAGTTTTGGCCAAGCTGGGTTGCCTGGCTCCTGTGCTTACCCCTACGTTCCTGATTGTTTGGCTAGGAGGTAAAGGGAGCACCTCTGCGATTATTACTGTCGGGTCAGCCGGATGTGTACCTCAGACTGGGTGAAGCCGAAAGCTAGCGTTCTTAAGAGAATATTCGGTCGGTGACTTGTAAGATGATTTATTACTTATTTAACTTATCTGCCCCCAGATGCTTTTTCTGCTCTTTTCGCAGTGTGGGCATGCACTTTAGGGCATGCCTCCCAGGGAAAGGAACCCCTAACGGAACTATTCTCCCTGGAAGATGTTTCTGTTGGGGAACGTTGCAGAAAATTAAATTTTTTCCTACGGTTTCACCAAGATCCATCTATGAGTTCATCTAAGCAACGAGTCTAGGGAGAGAGTTTGCATCTACATACCACTTGTAGATCGCGTGCGGAAGCTTGCAAGGTGATGATGTAGTCGTACTCGACGTGATCCAAATCACCGATGACCAGCGCCAAACGGACAGCACCTCCGCGTTCAACACACGTACGGAACAGCCACGTCTCCTCCTTCTTGATCCAGCTAGGAAGGGAGGAGAGGTTGAGGGAGATGGCACCAGCAGCAGCACGACGGCGTGGTGTTGATGGAGCTGCAGTACTCCGGCAGAGCTTCGCTAAGCACTATGGAGGTGGAGGAGGTGTTGGGGAGGGAGAAGGAGGCAACCAAAGGCCAGGGCGTTCAGGTATGAAGTCCCTCCTCTCCCCCACTATATATAGGGGTGCCAAAGGGGGGTGGCCGGCCCTAGGAGATCCAATCTCCTAGGGGGTGCGGCGGCCAAGGGGGGTTTTCCCTCCCCCCAAGGCACCTAGGAGGTGCCTTACCCTCCTAGGACTCTTGCCCCCTTAAACCCTAGGCGCATGGGACTATGTGGGGCTGGTGCCCTTGGCCCATTAGGCCAAGGCGCACCCCCCTACAGCCCATGTGGCCCCCCGGGACAGGTGGACCCACCCGGTGGACCCCCGGGACCCTTCCGGTGGTCCCGGTACAATACCGATAACCCCGAAACTTGTCCCGATGCCCGAAACAGGACTTCCCATATATAAATCTTTACCTCCGGACCATTCCGGAACTCCTCGTGACGTCCGGGATCTCATCCGGGACTCCGAACAACATTCGGGTTACTGCATATACATATCCCTATAACCCTAGCGTAACTGAACCTTAAGTGTGTAGACCCTACGGGTTCGGGAGACATGCAGACATGACCGAGACTCTCTCAGTCAATAACCATCAGCGGGATCTGGATACCCATGATGGCTCCCACATGCTCCTCGATGTTGTCATCGAATGAACCACTATGTCGAGGATTCGATCAAACCCTGTATGCAATTCCCTTTGTCAATCGGTACGTTACTTGCCCGAGACTCGATCGTCGGTATCCCAATACCTTGTTCAGTCTCGTTACCGGCAAGTCACTTTACTCGTACCGTAATGCATGATCCCGTGTCCAACACCTTGGTCACATTGAGCTCAATATGATGATGCATTACCGAGTGGGCCCAGAGATACCTCTCCGTCATACGGAGTGACAAATCCCAGTCTCGATCCGTGTCAACCCAACAGCTACTTTCGGAGATACCTGTAATGCACCTTTATAGTCACCCAGTTACGTTGTGACGTTTGGTACACCCAAGGCACTCTTACGGTATCCGGGAGTTACACGATCTCATGGTCGAAGGAAGAGATACTTGACACTTGCAAAGCTCTAGCAAAACGAACTACACGATCTTTTATGCTATGCTTAGGATTGGGTCTTGTCCATCACATCATTCTCCTAATGATGTGATCCCGTTATCAACGACATCCAATGTCCATAGTCAGGAAACCATGACTATCTGTTGATCACAACGAGCTGGTCAACTAGAGGCTTACCAGGGACATTGTGTTGTCTAAGTATTCACACGTGTATTACGATTTCCGGATAATACAGTTATAGCATGAATAAAAGACAATTATCATGAACAATGAAATATAATAATACTTTTATTATTGCCTCTAGGGCATATTTCCAATAGTCTCCCACTTGCACTAGAGTCACTAATCTAGTTACATTGTGATGAATCGAACACCCATAGAGTTCTGGTGTTGATCATGTTTTGCACGCGAGAGAGGTTTAGTCAGCGGATCTGCGACATTCAGATCCGTGTGCACTTTGCAAATCTCTATGTCTCCATCTTGAACATTTTCACGGATGGAGTTGAAACGACGCTTGATGTGCCTGGTCTTCTTTTGAAACCTGGGCTCCTTTGCGAGGGCAATAGCTCCAGTGTTGTCATAGAAGAGTTTGATCGGCCCCGACGCATTGGGTATGACTCCTAGTTCGGTGATGAACTCCTTCACCCAAATCGCTTCATGTGCTGCCTCCGAGGCTGCCATGTACTCCGCTTCACACGTAGATCCCGCCACGACGCTCTGCTTGCAGCTGCACCAGCTTACTGCTCCACCATTCAACATATACACGTATCCGGTTTGTGACTTAGAGTCATCCAGATCTGAGTCGAAGCTAGCGTCGACGTAACCCTTTACGACGAGCTCTTCGTCTCCTCCATAAACGAGAAACATGTCCTTTGTCCTTTTCAGGTACTTCAGGATATTCTTGACCGCTGTCCAGTGTTCCTTGCCGGGATTACTTTGATATCTAGCTACCAAACTTACGGCAAGGTTTACATCGGGTCTGGTACACAGCATGGCATACATAATAGATCCTATGGCTGAAGCATAGGGGATGACACTCATCTCTTCTTTATCTTTTGCCGTGGTCGGTGACTGAGCTGAGCTCAGTCTCATACCTTGTAACATAGGCAAGAACCCCTTCTTGGACTGATCCATTCTGAATCTCTTCAAAATCTTATCAAGGTATGTGCTTTGTGAAAGACCTATGAGGCGTCTCGATCTATCTCTATAGATCTTGATGCCTAATATATAAGCAGCTTCTCCAAGGTCCTTCATTGAAAAACACTTATTCAAGTAGGCCTTAATGCTGTCCAGAAATTCTATATTATTTCCCATCAGGAGTATGTCATCTACATATAATATGAGAAATGCTACAGAGCTCCCACTCACTTTCTTGTAAACGCAGGCTTCTCCATAAGTCTGCATAAACCCAAACGCTTTGATCATCTCATCAAAGCGAATGTTCCAACTCCGAGATGCTTGCACCAGTCCATAAATGGATCGCTGGAGCTTGCATACTTTGTTAGCGTTCCGAGGATCGACAAAACCTTCCGGCTGCATCATATACAGTTCTTCCTTAAGATGCCCGTTAAGGAATGCTGTTTTGACGTCCATCTGCCATATCTCATAGTCATAGTATGCGGCAATTGCTAACATGATTCGGACGGACTTTAGCTTCGCTACGGGAGAGAATGTCTCGTCGTAGTCAATCCCTTGAACCTGTCGGCAACCCTTAGCGACAAGTCGAGCTTTATAGATGGTAACATTACCATCCGCATCCGTCTTCTTCTTAAAGATCCATTTGTTTTCTATCGCTCGCCGATCATCGGGCAAGTCTGTCAAAGTCCATACTTTGTTTTCATACATGGATTCTATCTCGGACTTCATGGCTTCAAGCCATTTGTTGGAATCCGGGCCCGCCATTGCTTCTTCATAGTTCGAAGGTTCATTGTTGTCTAACAACATGATTTCCAGGACAGGGTTGCCGTACCACTCTGGTGCGGAACGTGTCCTTGTGGACCTACGAAGTTCAGCAGTAACTTGATCCGAAGTACCTTGATCATTATCATGGTTTTCCTCTTCAGTTGGTGTGGGCATCACAGGAACGGTTTCCTGTGCTGCGTCACTATCCCGCTTAAGAGGTAGTACTTCATCGAGTTCTACTTTCCTCCCACTTACTTCTTTCGAGAGAAACTCTTTTTCCAGAAAGCATCCGTTCTTGGCAACAAAGATCTTGCCTTCGGATCTTAAGTAGAAGGTATACCCTACAGTTTCCTTAGGGTATCCTATGAATACGCATTTTTCCGACTTGGGTTCGAGCTTTTCAGGTTGAAGTTTCTTGACATAAGCTTCGCATCCCCAAACTTTTAGAAACGACAGCTTAGGTTTCTTTCCAAACCATAATTCATACGGTGTCGTCTCAATGGATTTAGACGGTGTCCTATTTAAAGTGAATGTAGCTGTCTCTAGAGCGTATCCCCAAAATGATAGCGGTAAATCGGTAAGAGACATCATAGACCGCACCATATCCAACAGAGTGCGATTACGACGTTCGGACACACCGTTTCGCTGAGGTGTTCCAGGCGGCGTGAGCTGTGAAACGATTCCACATTTCTTTAAGTGTGTACCAAATTCGTGACTTAAGTATTCTCCTCCACGATCTGATCGTAAGAATTTTATCTTTCGGTCACGTTGATTCTCCACCTCATTCTGAAATTCCTTGAACTTTTCAAAGGTCTCAGACTTGTGTTTCATTAAGTAGACATACCCATATCTACTCAAGTCATCTGTGAGAGTGAGAACATAACGATATCCTCCGCGAGCCTCAACGCTCATTGGACCGCACACATCGGTATGTATGATTTCCAACAAGTTGGTTGCTCGCTCCATTGTTCCAGAGAACGGAGTCTTGGTCATTTTGCCCAAGAGGCATGGTTCGCACGTGTCAAACGATTCATAATCAAGAGACTCTAAAAGTCCATCGGCATGGAGCTTCTTCATGCGCTTGACACCAATGTGACCAAGGCGGCAGTGCCACAAGTATGTGGGACTATCGTTATCAACTTTAAATCTTTTGGCATCTACACTATGAACATGTGTAATATTACGCTCGAGATTCATTAAGAATAAACCATTGACCATCGGAGCATGACCATAAAAATATCTCTCATATAAATCGAACAACCATTATTCTCAGACTTAAATGAGTAGCCATCTCGTATTAAACGAGATCCAGATACAATGTTCATGCTCAAACTTGGCACTAAATAACAATTATTAAGGTTCAAAACTAATCCCGTAGGTAAATGTAGAGGCAGCGTGCCGACGGCGATCACATCGACTCTGGAACCATTCCCGACGCGCATCGTCACCTCGTCCTTCGCCAGTCTCCGTTTATTCCGCAGCTCCTGCTGTGAGTTACAAATATGAGCAACGGCACCGGTATCAAATACCCAGGAGTTACTACGAGTACTGGTAAGGTACACATCAATCACATGTATATCAAATATACCTTTGGTGTTGCCGGCCTTCTTATCCGCTAAGTATTTGGGGCAGTTCCGCTTCCAGTGACCCTTCCCCTTGCAATAAAAGCACTCAGTCTCAGGCTTGGGTCCATTCTTTGACTTCTTCCCGGTAACTGGCTTACCAGGCGCGGCAACATCTTTGCCGTCCTTCTTGAAGTTCTTCTTACCCTTGCCCTTCTTGAACTTAGTGGTCTTATTGACCATCAACACTTGATGTTCTTTCTTGATTTCAGCCTCTGCTGACTTCAGCATCGAGAACACTTCAGGAATGGTCTTTTCCATTCCCAGCATGTTGTAGTTCATCACAAAGCTCTTGTAGCTTGGTGGGAGAGACTGGAGGATTCTGTCAATGACCGCCTCATCTGGGAGGTTAATGTTCAGCTGGGTCATACGGTTGTGCAACCCAGACATCTTCAGGATGTGCTCACTGACAGAACTGTTCTCCTCCATCTTACAACTGTAGAACTTGTCGGAGACATCATATCTCTCGACCCGGGCATGAGCTTGAAAAACTAGTTTCAGCTCTTCGAACATCTCATATGCTCCGTGATGCTCAAAACGCTTTTGGAGCCCCGGTTCTAAGCTGTAAAGCATGCCGCACTGAACGAGGGAGTAATCATCAGCGCGAGACTGTCAAGCATTCATAATGTCTTGGTTCTCTGGGACGGGAGCGTCACCTAGCGGTCCTTCTAGGACATATTGTTTCCTGGCAGCTATGAGGATAATCCTCAGGTTCCGGACCCAGTCCGTATAGTTGCTGCCATCATCTTTCAGCTTGGTTTTCTCTAGGAACGCGTTGAAGTTCATGTTGACATTAGCGTTGGCCATTGATCTACAAGACATATTTGCAAAGGTTTTAGACTAAGTTCATGATAATAAAGTTCTAATCAAATTATGAACTCCCACTTAGATTAGACATCCCTTTAGTCATCTAAGTGTTACACGATCCGAGTCGACTAGTCCGTGTCCGATCATCACGTGAGACAGACTAGTCATCGTCGGTGAACATTTTCATGTTGATCGTATCTTCCATACGACTCGTGTTCGACCTTTCGGTCTCCGTGTTCCGAGGCCATGTCTGCACATGCTAGGCTCGTCAAGTTAACCCTAAGTGTTTTCGCTGTGTAAAACTGTCTTACACCCGTTGTATGTGAACGTAAGAATCCATCACACCCGATCATCACGTGGTGCTTAGAAACGACGAACTGTAGCAACGGTGCACAGTTAGGGGAGAACACTTCTTGAAATTTTATAAGGGATCATCTTATTTACTACCGTCGTCCTAAGTAAACAAGATGCATAATACATAATAAACATCACATGCAATTATATAGTTGTGACATGATATGGCCAATATCATATAGCTCCATTGATCTTCATCTTCGGGGCTCCATGATCATCTTGTCACCGGCTTGACACCATGATCTCCATCATTATGATCTCCATCATCGTGTCTTCATGAAGTTGTCACGCCAACGACTACTTTTACTTCTATGACTAACGTTTAGCAATAAAGTAAAGTAGTTTACATGACGTTATTCAATGACACGCAGGTCATACAAAAAATAATGACAACTCCTATGGCTCCTGCCGGTTGTCATACTCATCGACATGCAAGTCGTGAATCCTATTACAAAGAACATGATCTCATACATCACAATTCATCATTCATCACAACTTCTGGCCATATCACATCACATGATCAATCGCTGCAAAAACAAGTTAGACGTCCTCTAATTGTTGTTGCATCTTTTACGTGGCTGCAATTGGGTTCTAGCAAGAACGTTTTCTTACCTACGAATCACCACAACGTGATTTTGTCAACTTCTATTTACCCTTCATAAGGGCCCTGTTCATCGATTCCGCTCCAACTAAGGTGGGAGAGACAGACACCCGCCAGCCACCTTATGCAACTTGTGCATGTCAGTCGGTGGAACCGGTCTCACGTAAGTGTACGTGTAAGGTTGGTCCGGGCCGCTTCATCCCACAATACCGTTGAGCAAGAAAAGACTAGTAGAGGCAAGTAAGATGACAAAATCCACGCCCACAACAAAGTTGTGTTCTACTCGTGCAAAGAGAACTACGCAGAGACCTAGCTCATGATGCCACTGTTGGGGAACGTTGCAGAAAATTAAAATTTTTCCTACGGTTTCACCAAGATCCATCTATGAGTTCATCTAAGCAACGAGTCTAGGGAGAGAGTTTGCATCTACATACCACTTGTAGATCGCGTGCGGAAGCTTGCAAGGTGATGATGTAGTCGTACTCGACGTGATCCAAATCACCGATGACCAGCGCCAAACGGACGGCACCTCCGCGTTCAACACACGTACGGAACAGCCACGTCTCCTCCTTCTTGATCCAGCAAGGAAGGGAGGAGAGGTTGAGGGAGATGGCACCAGCAGCAGCACGACGGCGTGGTGTTGATGGAGCTGCAGTACTCCGGCAGAGCTTCGCTAAGCACTATGGAGGTGGAGGAGGTGTTGGGGAGGGAGAAGGAGGCAACCAAAGGCCAGGGCGTTCAGGTATGAAGTCCCTCCTCTCCCCCACTATATATAGGGGTGCCAAAGGGGGGTGGCCGGCCCTAGGAGATCCAATCTCCTAGGGGTGCGGCGGCCAAGGGGGGTTTTCCCTCCCCCCAAGGCACCTAGGAGGTGCCTTACCCTCCTAGGACTCTTGCCCCCTTAAACCCTAGGCGCATGGGCCTATGTGGGGCTGGTGCCCTTGGCCCATTAGGCCAAGGCGCACCCCCCTACAGCCCATGTGGCCCCCCGGGACAGGTGGACCCACCCGGTGGACCCCCGGGACCCTTCCGGTGGTCCCGGTACAATACCGATAACCCCGAAACTTGTCCCGATGCCCGAAACAGGACTTCCCATATATAAATCTTTACCTCCGGACCATTCCAGAACTCCTCGTGACGTCCGGGATCTCATCCGGGACTCCGAACAACATTCGGGTTACTGCATATACATATCCCTATAACCCTAGCGTAACTGAACCTTAAGTGTGTAGACCCTACGGGTTCGGGAGACATGCAGACATGACCGAGACTCTCTCAGTCAATAACCATCAGCGGGATCTGGATACCCATGATGGCTCCCACATGCTCCTCGATGTTGTCATCGGATGAACCACTATGTCGAGGATTCGATCAAACCCTGTATGCAATTCCCTTTGTCAATCGGTACGTTACTTGCCCGAGACTCGATCGTCGGTATCCCAATACCTTGTTCAGTCTCATTACCGGCAAGTCACTTTACTCGTACCGTAATGCATGATCCCGTGTCCAACACCTTGGTCACATTGAGCTCAATATGATGATGCATTACCGAGTGGGCCCAGAGATACCTCTCCGTCATACGGAGTGACAAATCCCAGTCTCGATCCGTGTCAACCCAACAGCTACTTTCGGAGATACCTGTAATGCACCTTTATAGTCACCCAGTTACGTTGTGACGTTTGGTACACCCAAGGCACTCTTACGGTATCCGGGAGTTACACGATCTCATGGTCGAAGGAAGAGATACTTGACACTTGCAAAGCTCTAGCAAAACGAACTACACGATCTTTTATGCTATGCTTAGGATTGGGTCTTGTCCATCACATCATTCTCCTAATGATGTGATCCCGTTATCAACGACATCCAATGTCCATAGTCAGGAAACCATGACTATCTGTTGATCACAACGAGCTGGTCAACTAGAGGCTTACCAGGCACATTGTGTGGTCTAAGTATTCACACGTGTATTACGATTTCCGGATAATACAGTTATAGCATGAATAAAAGACAATTATCATGAACAATGAAATATAATAATACTTTTATTATTGCCTCTAGGGCATATTTCCAACAGTTTCTTACTAACCATGTAATATAACATAACTAGTTGGGCACTTGTCTGATAAAGCACTAATGACCCCTACGCCTGGTCTCCATGCATGCCCCGGTTTTTTCATAACTGAGAAGGTATTCGGACACACTCCGGACTCTAGGGTCCCGAGGTTGAAGCGAAAAGGTCGGCAAAGACAAACGATCTACAATCCGGCTAGAAGGCATTTTACATGTCATTTTAAAATACATCGTCAAATTGATTGATTGTACTCCTCTTCGATCCCGTCTAGCAGGCGGTCTAATTTACAGTCCTGTTGGGAATACTTAGCGGCCAACTCTACTTGGCCATACATCAAGCTCACAGGGATCTCCTTCCCATCGGGCCCCACAGGCCCGACCTCGGCCATGTGGTTCGGATCCGCCTTCTTGTACCACGTCTTCACCATGGCCCAGGCCTCCCTGGCGCCTTGACGGCAGGCCGATATCTTCCACAGACGGAAGCACTGCCGTGCTCCCTGAAGCTTCTCGGCAAGCCCTTCAAGGCTTTCGGGTAGGGAGACGGACGGCCATAAGGCCTGAGCGACGCCACTCATCGCTTGCCGAACACGTTTGTGTAGTTGCATCAGCTCGGGGAGTTGGTCACCCGTTGAACCGGGCATTCCCTCCGCAGGGCGACCTGTGAGCACACCTAAAGACACATTTCTGTCAATCGACTTCCTCGCCGAATTCTTCTTTCCAAAGGAATTTGCTCAAGCACTTACTATAAATGCCGCGACGAAGCCGCTGATTCTCCTTCACGGAGCCAGACAGCTGGGCCTGAACATCTTTCAGCTCTTCTCCTAGCTGGGTGTGGGCATCTTAGAGCTTGTTCCTCTCCTGCTGCACCTTCATAAGCACCCTCTCGGCGGCCTTCAGCTGACGCAGTAGCTGTTGCTTGTCCGGATCTAGTCCGGCGCCCTCTGCAACATTATTATCAGATTTACGCACACGCCGCACTTTGTTAACTACTTATCTTTTCAAAGAATGTATTACCAGCGGGGGTCTCTGTGGCTCCCCCTGTGGCAGCCAGTGCGGCCTCAAGTTGGGCCTTGCACTCTTGAAGCTCCTGGGACAGGTGGGTATTCTTCTCCGTAAGATCCTGCATAATAAATGATCCTTAAATCAGTTATTTTAACTATTTTAAGTCTCGGGGGCTACTGGCATATATAACTATTAAAATTACTTACCCGTATGTCCTTCACATACTGCTCCGTGGCTCTGGTTAAACCATCTTGAGCGGCACGGAGGTGCGCATCTCCCGCATCAAAGGCATTCAACGCCTCCGGGGAGAAACACGCGTCACGAAGAACTGTTCGGCGATGCCTGTGATTCATGGCGCTCTCCACCTCAGACCGGGTGGCGGACAGCCTGTCGGCATCCTCCGTTGGAGGAGCATCCGGCTCATGCCTTGTGTTTACCTCCCCTTCCGGACCACGCGTTGGAGCATGGCTGGCGGAGGCTTGATTGGCAACCTCTCCGGACACTGTCCGGCGAGCGCTCTTTCTCCTGGAAAAGTTATGAGCATTAATATACCTCCTAGGGATCCTTCCCTTAAAAACAGTGGTGCGCCGTACCGTTGCGGCGACGTTTCGATTCGCGTCGCACTCCTCCTCCGCCTGCTGGGCCGAACTGACCCTTGCTGGTCAGCCGCCGCGGGTTCGGCTTCCCGCCTTAAAGGCGCCTCCTGCGATGCACCATCAGTATAGGATGGTCAGAAATGAGCATGGATCAAATGATGGTGTCAAGACCTCGGTCGTAGTCACCTGGGAGGCCAGAAATAAACCGGGGTAGTCAGCCGTAATGGCGACTAGAGCATTGTCCATGCTAAGTTGGTGGAACACCCCGTCAATCAGCTCCACCTTTATGTTCGGATCCTCTTCGGAGGCCAGATCAAGGGATCGTTCCGGATCCTCGGGCTGTGGAGTTAGGCTTTGTATGCCCTCCACGTCCCGGCGCAGCTCCTGCGTCGATATCACAAAGTAAGATACTTGACTTTGGAAATATGGATCGGATAGATAAACGTCCGCTTACCCAGCTCCGAGGGTTATTCATGGAGAATCCATTCAATGGACTCGTGCGGAGGAAGTCCTCCTCCTCCCCCTTGTACAAGCCGGACAGGATCTTTACCAGATCGGCGGCCGAGCCCGGCCCTCTGCGGCCATGACGGGTGGCGTCATCTTCCCCGTTGAAACCCCACATAGGGTGGCCCCTATATTGGAGCGGCTGCACCCCTCGCATAATGCACGTGGCCATGATTCCAATCATGGTCAATCCGGAGTGGGCCAGTAACCTAATCCGGCCCATCAGATAATGGACGCTACCATCATCCTCCCGTTGAGGGCTCCGCGGGCGCCAACTCAGGCGTTTCTTCAAGGGAGCATTGCTGAACTCCGGGAGGCCGATCCAAACTGGATCCGGCAGAGGGGTGTCCTCCATGTAGAACCATTTCGAAGGCCAGTCTTCGGATGCCTTCTTCGGGGTGCCGGATAGATATCCGGTCCAGGCGATGTGCCATATTTCGGCTCCGCCCACTTGATATATCGACCCCTCGTGAGAACGGGGTACGAGGCAAAACAATCTCTTCCACAGTGCAAAATGGGGCTCGATGCCCAAGAACAGCTCGCAAAGAGCTACAAAGCCCGCGATGTGCAAAATGGAGGCAGGTGTAAGGTGGTGAAGCTGGAGTCCATAGAAGTCCAGGAGCCCCTGGAGAAACGGATGTATGGGAAATCCGAGTCCCCTTATTAGATAAGGGACGAAGCATACCCGCTCCCCTTTGGAAGGGTTGGGGACGCTCTCCGCCTGCTTTCCACCCCTGAAGGTGGCCAGTCCGGCTCGAACTGGAACCATGAAGGCTGGGGGAAGATATCCCTCGGTTTGGAGCGCCACTAGCTCGCTGTGTGGAACTGAGCATCTCCCCCAATCTCCTGGCTGAGGGCTGGGAGCGCGAGAGGATGAGCCGTGTCGACTATCCATGCTAGAATGGATTTTTTTCAGAGGCACTTCGATGAGTACTTGCGAAAGGAGGATGGTGTGAGTTGGATCTAGATCCTCGCCTCTCTTATAGGCGGCTCGTTCGCACGGCTAGGGATTAAAATGTAAAAATACCCTAGCTTTTCGCATTCATATGACACATGGAAGAGGTCCATTATTGGGCGTAGAAGCCAAGGAGCACAACATTTATAAGGAAGCCGGACACTATTCGACAGGAACATGAAGTTTGAAGGAGAACCTGCCTTGCAACGCCGAAGACAATGTACATGCCGGACTCGTCGTCGCTGAAGCCTGGTTTGGGGGCTACTGAGGGAGTCCTGGACTAGGGGGTGTCCGGATAGCCTAACTATCATCATCGGCCGGACTCCAAGACTATGAAGATACAAGATTGAAGACTTTGTCCCATGTCCGGATGGGACTTTCCTTGGCGTGGAAGGCAAGCTTGGCTATACGGATATGTAGATCTCCTACCATTGTAACCGACTTTGTGTAACCCTAGCCCTCTCCGGTGTCTATATAAACCGGATGGTTTTAGTCCATAGAATAATAACAACAATCATACCATAGGCTAGCTTCTAGGGTTTAGCCTCCTTGATCTCGTGGTAGATCTACTCTTGTAATACCCACGTCATCAATATCAATCAAGCAGGATGTAGGGTTTTACCTCCATCAAGAGGGCCCGAACCTGGGTAAAACATCGTGTCCCTTGTCTCCTGTTACCATCCGCCTAGACGCACAGTTCGGGACCCCCTACCCGAGATTCGCCGGTTTTGACACCGACAGTGCCTACTAAATCTCCGCCGTAACCACTGTCGATCGCCCGCACCGTCCCGTCGCCGGCACCACCTTGTGGTGAGGCTCTTGTTCATGAATGTTTTACATTACCAAATTTATGTTTGTGTGATTTGGATATATAGTTACTCGTATAATTATCTTACTCGTACGTTGTTTGTTATACATAATGCCATGGTTTTGATATCTGTCCCCATTGGCCCTCTTCCTTGTTATGATTCAGATGTGGTATATTCTCTTTTAAAACTAGTTGTCGCATTTCGTTTTTATGACAAATTATGCCCATCAAGTTGACATAGATATTTTTATCTAGGAGGTATGTGAACCGGAAATTCCAACCAACCCTATTGTCGAGAGGTTAAATTTAGTTGAAAGAGAAAACGAGTATTTGAAAGAAAAATTGAAAAGAATTGAGGGGGAGAAGATGCAATTGGAGTTGCATGTTGCCGATGTCGTCGATGATCACAAGATCAAGATGGAGAAAATGAGGTTGAAGATTAGAAAGATTAGAAAATATGCCATTGATAGTGTGGCTTGGTATCATTATGCTGTTGGATCAATTGTTACCTTAGTCTCGATCTTGATCGCATTTGTTGTTGCATTTAAATTCTTTAGCTAGAGAGTTATTTGTATGTTGCATTTAATTAAGTGTTATATATGAACTTTATGTATGAACTTGTATTAATTTGGTCTATTCAATGTTGTGTATAATGAAGATATGAGCCGACAATGGATGTATGATGATTGATGCTCTCCCGGGTTCATTTATGGCGTGCATACTTTTCTACTTGCCGCTGAGGCAAACAAGCGGGCGGATGGTTTTATGCCTTGTCCATGTGCTGGCTGTAAGAATGGTCACAATTACTCTATGTCAAGAACCATTCACGTCCACCTATTTGAGTCCGGTTTCATGCCCCACTATAATGTTTGGACCAAGCATGGAGAAAGAGGGGTTATGATGGAAGACAATGAAGAAGAAGAGGACGACGACATCTATCCTGGCCATCGGTTCCCTGACTACGATGATACAACAATGGAGGAAGAAGCTGAGCCAGCAATGCGGGAACAAGCTGAAGAAGAGGCATCAGATGAGCCCGCTGATGATCTAGGTCGGGCCATTGCCGATGCAAAGAGAAACTGCGCAAGTGATTTGGAGAGGAAGAAGTTGCAGCGCATGTTAGAGGATCACAAGAAATTGTTGTACCCAAATTGCGAAGCTGACAAAAAAAAGTTGGGCACCACACTGGAATTGTTGGAATGGAAGGCAGAGAATGGTGTATCTGACAAGGGATTTGGAAAGTTGCTGGTAATGATAAAGAATATGCTTCCGAAGGACAACGAATTGCCCGAGAGTATGTATGAAGCAAAGAAGGTTGTCTGCCGTGCAGAAGATACATGCATGCCCTAATGACTGCATCCTCTACCGCGTACGAGGATTTGAACGCTTGCCCGGTATGTGGTGCATTGAGTTATAAGATCAGTCGTGATGACCTTGGTGATGTCGAGGGCGAGCGCCCCAGGAAGAAGATTCCTGCCAAGGTGATGTGGTATGCTCCTATAATACCACGGTTGAAACGTTTGTTCCAAAACAAAGAGCATGCGAAGGCGAAGCGGTGGCACAGAGAAGACCGTAAGAAAGACGGAAAGTTGAGAGTACCCACTAACGGTTCGCAGTGGAGAAAATCGAGAGAAAGTACAGGGAGAAGTTTGCAGGTGACCCAAGGAACGTATGGTTTGGTCTAAGCGTAGATGGCATTAATCCTTTTGGGGAGCAGAGCCGCAACCATAGCACGTGGCCTGTGACTCTATGTTTGTATAACCTTCCTCCTTGGTTGTGCATGAAGCAGAAGTTCATTATGATGTCAGTGCTCATCCAAGGCCCTAAGCAACCCGGCAACGACATTGATGTGTACCTAAGGCCATTAGTTGAAGAACTATTACAGTTGTGGAATGGAACAGGTGTACATGCGTGGGATCAGCACGGACAGGAAGAATTTGACCTGAAGGAATTGTTGTTCGTGACCATCAATGATTGGCCTGCTCTTAGTAACCTTTCAGGACAGACAAACAAGGGATACCGCGGATGCACGCACTGTTTGGATGATACCGACAATATATATTTGGAGAGTTGTAGGAAGAATGTGTACCTGGGACATCGTCGATTTCTTCCGAGCAGGCATCCCGTAAGAAAGAAAGGCAAGCATTTCAAAGGTGAGGCGGATCACCGGACGAAGCCTCGCCACCGTACTGGTGCTGATGTACATGATATGGTCAAGGATTTGAAGGTAATCTTTGGAAAGGGTCCTGGCGGACAACCTGTTCCGAAGGACGCTGACAGATGCGCGCCCATGTGGAAGAAGAAATCTATATTTTGGGACCTGCCCTATTGGAAAAACCTAGAGGTCCGCTCCGCAATCGATGTGATGCACGTGACGAAGAATCTTTGCGTGACCCTGCTTGGCTTCTTGGGCGTGTATGGGAAGACAAAAGATACACCAGAGGCACGGGAGGACCAACAACGTATGCACGGAAAAGACGGCATACATCAGGGTCAGGCCAGCTACGCTCTTACCAAAGAAGAGAAGGAAATCTTCTTTGAATGCCTGCTCAGCATGAAGGTACCGTCTGGCTTCTCGTCGAATATAATGGGAATAATAAATATGGTAGAGAAAAAGTTCCAGAACCTAAAGTCTCATGACTGCCACGTGATTATGATGCAACTGCTTCCGGTTGCATTGAGGGGGCTTCTACCAGAAAATGTTCGATTAGCCATTGTGAAGCTATGTGCATTCCTCAATGCCATCTCTCAGAAGGTAATCGATCCAGAAATCATACTAGGGTTACAAAATGATTTGGTGCAATGTCTTGTCAGTTTGGAGTTGGTGTTCCCACCATCCTTCTTCAACATCATGCACGTCCTAGTTCACCTTTGCGAATAGATTAACATTTTGGGTCTTGTATTTCTACACAATATGTTCCCCTTTGAGAGGTTCATGGGAGTCTTGAAGAAATATGTTCATAACCGTGCTTGGCCAGAAGGAAGCATCGCGAAGGGCCATGAAAATGAGGAGGTCATTGAGTTTTGTATTGACTTTATTCCTCACCTTACGCCGATTGGTGTTCCTGAATCGCGGCATAAGGGTAGACTAGATGGAAAAGGCACGCTAGGAGGGGATCAAATAATATGTATGGACGAGCATTCTCTCACTGAAGCACACTACACAGTTCTACAGAATTCCGCCTTGGTGGCTCCGTATATGGAGGAACACAAGAATTTTCTACACTCCAAACACCCGGAGAAGTCTAACAACTGGATTACACGTGAACAAACGAGGACTTTTGCCGGTTGGTTGCAGAAACGTGCTATGCATGATGGCGATATTGAAGATGACATATACTCGCTATCCCAGTTACCATCTTCGAATATAATGACTTTCAAAGGGCACCAGATAAATGGGAATACATTTTGCATGATCGCCCAAGATAAGAAGAGCACCAACCAAAACAGTGGTGTCCACTTTGATGCAACAACCAACACGGGAAAGGAAACATATTATGGTTACATAGAGGACATATGGGAACTTAACTATGGAGGTGGTTTGAAGGTCCCTTTGTTTCGGTTCAAATGGGTCAATATGGCACGAGGCGGGGTAACGGAAGACCCGCAGTTCGGAATGACAACAGTGGATCTCAACAATCTTGTGTATGCAGAAGAACCATTAGTCCTAGCCAATGATGTGGCGCAGGTTTTTTATGTGAAAGACATGTCTACCAGGCCGAGAAAAAGAAAAGATAAGGAAGCGAATGGATCATACGACGAGCCAAATCGCCACATAGTTCTTTCAGGGAAAAGAAACATCGTGGGAGTGGATGACAAGACAGACATGTCAGAAGATTATGAAAAGTTTGATGAAATTGCTCCACTCACAGTGAATATTGACCCGAGCATCCAGTTAAATGATGAAGATTTTCCATGGCTACGGTGCAAAGGGACACACACGAAGAAAAAGTTTCACATCTAAAGATCCGGGATGTGATCAGCTTCCCTATCTTCACTTTCTTCTGTGTTTCACACCCAGGAGGGAATCTTTGTAATAGTTAGGGTAGTTATGTGTTATTCACAAACTAGTGATTCACACAAATTTCAAATAGTTCAAAATTTAAACTATTCAAATTTGAAAACTACCGACACTAACGGAAAGTTTGTAATTTTTTGTACCTAAAGCAAAAATATTCAGAAAGAAACTCTAAATACAGCAAAAAACAACTCAAAAATAAATAAAGCAAAAATAAAAAAGAAAATAAAAAAGCCCGCCTACTGGGCCAAAGCGGCCTGCATACGACTAGAAAGACAACCTTCTGTTGGGCCAGGATGCAGGCCCGCAAAGGCCCAGTAGGCCCACAGGGCAGCACTAAACAGGTAGGCCCAGTAGGCCTGCTTAGGAGAGGAGCTCGAGAGAGCTACCGTACTGGGGCTTATAAACCAGTGCGGTAGCCCCTCAACTAGCGAGGTGGGACTAAACTTGTCGCACCGCACTGCGCCAGCGCACCCCCTTTAGTACCGGGTGGTGGCTGGAACCGGTACTAAAGAGGGGGTCTTTAGTATCGGTTGGTGCTACGACCCGGTACTAAAGGTTGGCGCTTCCCGCCGCTTGGCCTTGCCAAAACAGACCTTTAGTAGCGGTTGGTGCCACCAACCGGTACAAAAGGTCCATCCTATATATACAACAGTTGAAATTTTTTCACTTCCCTCTCTGTTTCTTCACTCCGTCGCGCTGCCCTGCCCCGATCGACGCCGTCCCCGTCGACGTCGCCGCCCCTACCCCTCGTCGCCGACCACGGCCGTCCCCGCCCCTCGTCGCCGCCCCCGTCGATGTCGCCGCCCCCGTCAACGTCGCCGCCCCGGCCGTCCCCGTCCCCGTTGTC
>NC_057801.1:747977228-747979844 GCF_018294505.1 Triticum aestivum
CGTCGCCGCCCCGTCTCGTCGCCCCGTCATTGCCACCCCGTCCCGTCACCCCGTCGTCGCCTCGTTGGTGAGCTCACCCCAGCCGCCATGTTCACACACACACACACGTACACACTACACACACACACACATTATAGAATTTTAGTTATAGAATTTTTTCTGTTTTTTAGTTATAGAAATGTTAGAAATTTTTCTGTTTTGTAGTTATAGAAATATTTTTAGAATTGTTAGTTATATAGAAATATTTTTTAGTTATATAAATATTTATAGAAATGTTAGCAATTTTTTCTGTTCTTTAGTTATAGAAATATTAGAAATGTTAGTTATATAATCAGAAATGTTAGAAATGTTAGAATTAGTTTTAGTTAGATGAATTAGATTAATGTCAAATTGTTAGAATTTGCATATAGAATGTTAGATTAATGTTACTTTTTGCAGGCATATAGTATTTGTTCTCGACGATATGCCTGGCCCGCATCCTCGCCGTCGACCCGTTCGTTACGACATCATGCTTCAGAGGACCCATGTCCGGGACTGGGCTCCGCCGGGCTGGCACTGGGAGGTGCTACCTGGAGGGGCGTGCCGCTTGGTGACGAACCCGGCCTCGGGTCCCATCGTCGACCCTGATCTCCTATGGTGGCGTTCGCGTGGGCCACATTCCGTGTAGAGGCAGCCGGCCCCGCCGGAGGTGGTGCGTCGCCGTGTCAGGGAGAAAGACGAGCACGTCCATCGCTACATGGCTGCTATAGACGATGTCAGGTTCTCCAGTACTTGGCAGGTTCTTTGGGCAGATGACCGGAGATATGATCCTGTGATGGTTCCTTCTCTTGGGTGTCCACCGCCAGCGCCCCAGGAACCGTGAGTGGCGCCCTAGATTCTTCTGTAGTACTCGATCTTTATTAGGTACCTAGCCAGTGATGTATTCGATATATAATATCGAGACGATGTATTCGAGATTATATATATTATTCGAGACGATGATGAATTCGAGATTATATATTAATCGAGACGATGCATATATATTATGTACTATATGATTCAGTTTTTCCTTATTGATTGCATCCATGCATTGTAATTTGAATACTAAATTGTTCTATATTTCTTATGTATTAGTTAAGTAAAAGCTATGGCGGACAATACCGGCAGAGACAGAGAAGAGGAATTGCTCGACATCATACGCAACCCTGGCAGGCTAGATGATCTGAATGAAGAAGATGATGGCTCCCAATATCTGAACAATACCAGAGAGGGTGATGAAAAGATATTCGATCTCGACGACCGAGCTGATGAAGTCATGAACTATGATCTGATTATGATGACACAAACAATGTTTATGATGACACGGAGAATGCTGATCTTCAAATAACAAAGACTACCGGCGAGGTATATCAGGCATCTAGTGATCATCAGATGTTTTTTTAAGATATATGAACGAATAGATCTTCCTTCTTTTTCAGCCTTCCGGATCGAGCAAATCTGCTTCTACAGACAGCAGGACAAAGCGAGGCCCAGGCTGATTGTTGAAGGATGGTGTAAAGTACAACATCGAATCCGTCAAACCTAGTGGCGAACCCCTGACGCCTAAGAACATTGCAAACAAGTGGACTCGTCAGTGCGGAGTTCTTGTAAAGGACAAACTCCCGATCTCCATTCAAGAATGGAAAGAGCCAAAGACTAAGCGTCTAGGTGTTACTTGGGTCGATGACAGAGCCAAAAAAGACCTTTGGAAAAAGTTTCACAGCTAAAGATCCGGCATGTGATCGGCTTCACTATCTTCACTTTCTTCTGTGTTTCACACCCAGGAGGGAATCTTTGTAATAGTTAGGGTAGTTATGTGTTATTCACAAACTAGTGATTCACACAAATTTCAAATAATTCAAAATCTAAACTATTCAAATTTGAAAACTACCGGCACTAACGGAAAGTTTGTAATTTGTTGTACCTAAAGCAAAAATATTCAGAAAGAAACTCTAAATACAGCAAAAAACAACTGAAAAATAAATAAAGCAAAAATAAAAAAGAAAATAAAAAAGCCCGCCTACTGGGCCAAAGCGGCCTGCATACGACTAGAAACACAACCTTCTGTTGGGCCAGGATGCAGGCCCGCAAAGGCCCAGTAGGCCCACAGGGCAGCACTGAACAGGTAGGCCCAGTAGGCCTGCTTAGGAGAGGAGCTCGAGAGAGCTACCGCACTGGGGCTTATAAACCAGTGCGGTAGCCCCTCGACTAGCGAGGTGGGACTAAACTTGTCGCACCGCACTGTGCCAGCGCACCCCCTTTAGTACCGGGTGGTGGCTGGAACTGGTACTAAAGAGGGGGTCTTTAGTACCGGTTGGTGCTACGACCCGGTACTGAAGGTTGGCGCTTCCTGCCGCTTGGCCTTGCCAAAACAGACCTTTAGTAGCGGTTGGTGCCACCAACCGGTACTAAAGGTCCATCCTATATATACAACAGTTGAAAATTTTTCACTCCCCTCTCTGTTTCTTCCCTCCGTCGCGCTGCCCTGCCCCGATCGACGCCGTCCCCGTCGACGTCACCGCCCCTGCCCCTCGTCGCCGACCACGGCCGTCCCCGCCCCTCGTCGCCGCCCCCGTCGATGTCGCCGCCCCCGTCAAC